>NC_143263.1:82904805-83204909 GCF_984573655.1 Nuphar pumila | reverse complement strand
AGGAAAATAACATGCATTACTGAATTTTTTTTTTTTTGTAAAACTCACTTACCCAGCCGCACTCAGCTTGGCCTATATGGCCCGACAGCTTGGTAACTGGGCATGTCAACCCTGTATGGATGTTGTCTAGGTCTGACACAAGTTTTTTTTTTGGTTTGTTTTTTTAAAAAACAACTTTAAAAATTTATATATATATATATTTGAAAGACACACCTGCCCCATCGAGCCCACTCGGTTGGGCCCAAAGGGCTTGATAGGCCTGGTAAACAGGCCTGTCAGCAGCTGCTTGGGTGCTGCCCAGGTCTGGCAGATCTGGCCAGCCAACCAACAAAAGAAAAAATTCATTTATTTATTTTTGAAAGGCACCGGCCAATCCAGTTGGCTGGGCTCGGCTCTAGCCCAGCCGAGTTCAGTCGGCTGGGCCTAGCAGCCAACACACAGGCCTATGCATTCAGCCAATGACTGGCAGACAGTCGAGCACCCTCGGTTGGCTGCTAGTTAACCCAAAAAAAAGAAATTTTTTTTTAAGCAACATGATGCCCAGTCGAGCCCACTCGCCTGAGCTCTGCAGGCCCAGGTTAGGCTTGTCTAAAACAGGCCTGAACACACTAGGGCAAGTCTGTCCACCTGCTGGGCAGACCACAGTGCCCAAAAAAACCAAGCAGCCACGTTTTTTTTTTTAAGACTCAGTAGCCACCCTGCACAGGCTATACATGTGCAGGATTGCCTTGCCATGACAGGCCAGCCAAGCATGACACGACTGGATTGTCGAGGAGCCCAATAACGACAGAAAAAAATACATATGGGCTAGGAAAACTCCATAGTATAAAAATTTAAGGATGAACATGCTTGCATATACAGATTTAGAATTTTAAGCATACATTAGTTTGGACATAATCCTTGTAACACGTGCTATAAATATTTAACCACAATAATGTATGTATGAGCATACAACAACTCCAAAAATATTCAGAATCACCATTTTTTTTTCTTTTTATGATGAACGCATGCATAGGAATTAATCTAGCATAAGTTTACATACATCTAACACTCCATTACATGGACGATCCATGAAAATCGATATCCATAAAAAACAAGCTCTATATAAACACTTTTATCACAAATAAAAATATTGTTTTAGCCTATACAGAAATTTATTCTTTTGAGAAGGTAAATAAAATAAAAAAATGAATCCATGGAAGAGGATTCATAAACCCTCTTTCATATATTTTAGAGTAAACATATAGATCTACTCTTTTCCCATGAATTTTCATCAAAATCAGCATGGCAAACCCATCTACATTCAATTTCTCACTTGATTCAAGAGAGGAAACATGTACCTTTATGTGAATCGAAGAGAACAAAAAAATGATGGTGAAAAATATTGGATGGTTGGAGAAGAAGACTTTGCCTTCATCTTCCTCTCCATCTGCCTTCTCTTCTCTCTCCTTTTTCTTTTCTTTCTTTTCTTTTTCTTTTTTTTTTTTTGAGGCTCAAATAGCCAAAGAGGGGGTGACCCCCCCCCCCCCCCCTATCTAGAAAGGGCTGGAGAAGGAGAGTTTCCTCTTTTGAGGACTCTCTCACTCCATTTTTCAAAATTTTAAAACTCGCTTTTTAAGTTGGCTTTTCAAAGTTTTCAAAATTTTAAAAGTCTCTTCTCAAACCTTTTTAGCCTTCTTAGGTATGTTTAAGGACTCTATTTAGAAGTCCTAAACATCGATATAAATAAAATTAAGAATTGAATACAAATAATTAATTAATTAATTATTAAATAATTAATAATTATCCAAAAGATTTCACAAATAGCCAAATTAACTTTGGCGACTTATTAACCTTAATTAACTCCAATTTAAAGTTTTTTAATGGATTTAAAGCTAGGAAATTGTTGGGCATGGATTTAGATCTAGATCCGAATCCAAGATCCAAATCCATCTCCAAAAATTCAAATGGGTTTTGGACTGGACCAAATCTAGATTAATATGGGTCTTGGAAAAAGTTCAGATTCATATTAATTTGGATAAAATTCATCGAATTCAGTCCGATCCAAATCCGGATATGAACCGATAAATTGCTCCTTTTTTGGAAAAATATGATTTTCGGGCCAACCGAAACTCAAATTCGAAAATTTAACATATGGTTATGCTCGTCATTCTGAGACGCATCCAATAATATATCACATGAATATAAATTTCAAATTTTTCCCAAAATTAACCCAAATTTCACTCAAATTTTGCTTGAATATAAAGGCTGAAAATTAAACTATTTCTTACATTTTAAATAGCTTGTTTAGACTTAGTTGATGAGACCTGGGCCAAGCTCAGACTCAAAAGCATCGGTCTAATATCGAGGTTCAAACAATTTTTCTTCTATACTTAGCCAAATTTTCAACAAATCTCAAAACGACTAAGTATGAGAATGTGTGATATTACATTATGTGTATCCTAATTTTAAATGCATATTCGAATGATATTTCATGAAATTGAAATTAATTCATGTATTAGAATTGAATTTTTTATCAAATTAAGATTCTATATGCATGTTAGAATTAGGGATTTTGTTAATTTGAATCTTAAATGCATGTTAAAATGATGTTTCATGAAAATTAGAATTAATTCATGTGTTGAAATTGGAGTTTTCTCAATTTTGAATTGTATATACATGTTAGAGTCATGTTCTATGCAAATTTGAATTTATTCATGTGTTAGAATTATGGTTATATGCAAATCTGAATTTATACATACATAGGAATTGTGTTTTTATACAAATTTGAATTTATACATGCATAGAAAATGTAATTCTATGCATATCTGAATTTATACATGCATTAGAAATGGGTTTCTATGCAAATCTGGATTTATACATATATTATAAATGTGTTTATATGAAAATATGAATTTGTGCATGCATTATAAATGTATTTCTATGCAAATCTGAATTTGTACATACATTAGATATGTATTTGTATGCAAGTATGAATTAATAAATGCATTAGAAATCTGTTTTTATGCATAACTAAATTTATATATGGGTTGGAATCATGTTATTCAAATTTAAAATTAATTGAGCATTGAAATGATGTTTCATGCAAATATGAAATTAACTATGTATTGGATTATTAATTCATACAATTTTGAAATTAACATGGTGTTTAATTTCAAATTTAATGATGTGCATATGTGCACGGGAATTTCAGATTTAAGAGTGTGCTTGTATGTATCAAAATTTCAGATTTGATTACATATATGCTTATATAAAATATTTAAATTTGATAGAATGCATGTGAATGATTAAAATTTAGTTTTGATGATGTGCACATATGTATAAAAATTTCAGATTTGATAGAATGCATGTTTATGATAAATTTCATATTTAAGTATGTACTTATATGCACAAAAGTTTTATTATTTTGATAGTGCATGTGTGCTTAAATTTTAGATTTGAGTATGTACTAATATACATAGAAATTTCATATTTGATAGAGTGCATGTTTGTGCTTAAATTTCATATTTGAGTATGTGCTCATATGCACAAAATTTTCAGATTTGATCGAGTGCATGTGTATGCTTAAATTTTATATTTGAGTATATGCTCATATGCACAAAAAATTTATATATGATCGAGTGCATGTGTGTACTTAAATTTCATAGTTGAGCATATGCTCATATGCACAGAAATTTTAGATTTAGTAGAATTGTGTTAGTGATTAAATTTCATATTTGAATTAGTACTTGTGTACATAAATTTCATATTTGAATTGAGGCTCATATGCACATAAATTTCATATTTGAATTGGTTCTCATTTGCACAAAATTTTCAGATTTGAATTGGTATTCATGTTTACATAAATTTCATATTTGAATTGGTGTTCAAATGCATAGAAATTTCATATTTGAATTGGTGCTCATGAGTACAAAAATTTCATATTTGAGTGGTACTCATATGCACAGAATTTTTAGATTTGAAAATGGAGCTCGTTATCCACATAAATTTTATATTTGAATTAGTGCTTATATGCATAAAAAAATTGAACTTATATGGTGCTCATGTTCACATAAATTTCCAGATTTGTGGTAGTGCTTATATACATAAAAATTTCAATTTTGGTGAGTATGTTGGTGCAATGGTTATGAACACAAAATTTTAGATGTTTGATCATGCATATATTTTGCATTTTATTCATCTTTATTTATGCATGATCCATGATAAAATTTCTTTAAAAACCCATATTTATCGGTAGTTTCGAGAAACCGCATTGAAATTGAAATTATCGGAAAATCATGAATTTCAAGTCTTGCCCTACGTTTTTCAGTGTTTTATTTAGTTTAGGGATTTTGAAGTAGGGCTTTAATTAGTTTAGAATAGTTTAAGTAGAAATTTTAATTAGTTTAGGAATAGACATTTTAGAGAAAACATTTTTTTAAGCAGAGCCTTTTTGGAAATTATTGAAAATTCATTGGACCTATTTTGAAAAATTGGTTTAACCTAATTATAGTATTATAAATAGAACATGTTAAGAAGTAGAAGACATTTTTCCAGCATTGGAAAAAATGTCCCTTGCTCTCTCTCTCTCTCTCTTTTTGCCGATTTCTTTCTCTACCTCTTCTTCTTCTTCTTCTTCTTCTTCTTTTCCTTATTTTTCTTCTTGCTTCGAACCCTTATCGTCGTTGACAATTTCTTCTTCATCGTCGGGGAGGTGTGTATGCAGTTGGAATAACCATCTTCTCTTCTCATCCAATCCATCGAAAGTGATCCGCGAGGTGATCTTCTTTCTCTCCCATTTCTTTGTAGTTTTAGTTTTGCATAGCATAAAGCATAGCGTTGCATGTAGTTTCATTTGACCATTGCATATTCATCGTATTTAGATCAGATTAGTTTATTTTTATCATCTGAAAATATAATATATATATATATATATATATATATAAATTCTAGTTTAGTTGTTTTTCTTGATTTACGCATAGGATAATATTATTTTATTCTAATTAATAGACTTAGCATAGAGTTTTCTAATATTTCAGTAATTTTTAATTCAGTCCATGTGAGATTTAGTTTAGGTTAGTTTAGATTAAATTTTTGAAATTATTTAGATTAAATCTAGTTATATTTTTCAAGTAGTTGATTAGGGTTTTTACTGATTTTTATTCTTTTAGTTATATTTTTTATTCAACCAATTAGATTAATTAGTTTTATTCTTTCTATTAGTTAGTTAGGCTTATTTCATCTTTAAATTTTTTACTTTTTGTAGTTAGATTATAAATTAGTTAGTTAGCAATTATTGTTTTTAATTTTTAGCCATTTTAAATATTATTGTTTATTCTTTTTAATTACCAATTTTTATTCACATCAATTCTTGTTGCTTTTATGTTAATTAGAGTAGTATTAGTTTAGTTTAATTTAATTAGATTATTTCAGATTAGTTTAGATTAAGAATGACTTAGTCGAATTATATGTTTTTTTTATCATTTTCCTTTAAGGTTAAGAATGGCTTAGTCAAATTATGGGTTGAGGGAGGTTGTCATGATATCGAAGAATCAATTGGCTTTTATGCCTAGGAATAGGAATGGAGTAGGGATTGTTATGAGTCGTGATAGGATTTTACTTATTAAATTAGTATTAGGTACATATATTATTAATATTATTAGTGTTTATGCACCTCAAGTAGGTTTAAATGATTCCATTAAGCGCCATTTTTTGGAAGATTTAGATGGAGTAGTACAAGGGATATCTTATGGAGAAAAACTTTTCATCGGCGGTGACCTTAATGGGCATGTAGGCATTAGTAGGGATGGATTTGAGAGAATCCATGGAGGCTATGGTATAGGAGAAAGAAACGAAAGTGGAGAAAGGATTTTAGATTTTTGTTTGTCCTATGATATGATCTTAGCAAACACTTGGTTTAGGACGAGGGAGTCTCACCTAGTAACATTTAAAAGTGGGGCTAATACGAGTCAGATAGATTTTTTCCTACTTAGAAAGAGAGATAGGGGTTGTTGCATCGATTGTAAGGTTATACCGGGAGAAAGTGTAGCTACACTATATAAAGTCTTAATTTTAGATCTTAGAATTAGAAAATGCCGCAAAAGGGATAGACATAAGATAGATCCTAGAATTAAGTGGTGGGCACTGAAAGGAGCTAAACAAGGAATGTTTATAGAGCAGGTAGTTAAGGAAGTTGATTGGTGTCTCGAGGAGGATTCAGAATCAATATGGAATATGACAGAGGGTGGCATGAGAAAGTTGGCTAAGGAGGTATTGGGTGAGTCTAAAGGCGGTGCACTGCTAGGTAAGGATACATCATGGTGGAACGAGGATGTCAAATTAGCTATTAAGGTTAAAAGAGAGTGTTATAGAAATCTAAGTAAAAGTCATGATAATGAGAATTTGGAAAAGTATATGATAGCAAAGAAGGAAGCTAAGAAAGTAGTTCGAAACGCGAGGGATAAGGTATATAAGAAGGTTTATGACAAGTTGGATACCAAAGATGGCGAGAAGGATATTTATAGGCTTGCAAAGATGAGAGATAGGAAATCGAGGGATCTGGGTATGGTTAGATGTATCAAAGATGAAACACAAAGGGTTTTAGTTAAAGATGAGGAGATTAAGGAGAGATGGAAATATTATTTTGATAAGCTATTTAAAAGAAGTCATGCTCAGGATCTTGGAGACTTCTCCATTCTTTTTCATGAGATGAATCGTGACTTCATGCGCAAGATTCAAAAGAAAGAAATTACAGAGGCTTTGAAGAAAATGAAATCAAGAAAGGCAATTGGCCCAGATGGTATACCTATCGAGGCTTGGAAATGCTTGGGAGAGAATGGTTTATAATGGTTGACAAATCTTTTTAACAAGATTTGGCAGACAAATAAGATGTCAAATGACTGGATGAAGAGTACTTTGGTGCCTCTATATAAGAATAAGGGTGTATCATGGTATAAAACTCATGAGTCGTACTATGAAACTTTGAGAGAGGGTGATTGAGTATAGGTTGAGGAAGGTTGTCATGATATTGGAGAATCAATTTAGTTTTATACCTGGAAGATCAACTATGAAAGCTATACATCTTCTTAGACAACTTATTGAGAGATTTAGAGAGAGGAACAAATATTTGCATATGGTTTTTATTGATTTGGAGAAGGCATACGATAGAGTACCTAGAGATGTTCTCTGGCGGACAATGATGAAGAAAGGTGTTTCTCTCAAGTACATTAGTATAATTAAAGATATGTACGAAGGAGTAGTAACCAATGTTCGCACTTGTGGAGGGGTGACAACCAATTTTCCTATAACGGTTGGGTTATATCAAGGATCTGCATTAAGCCCTTTCCTATTTGCTATAGTGATGGATGAGCTTATGAGATCAATTCAAGAAAATGTGCCATGGTGTATGTTGTTTGCTGATGATATTGTTTTGATTGATGAGTCTAGAGTTGGGGTTAATGCTAAGTTAGAATTATGCAGACAGACATTGGAAGCAAGAGATTTTAAGCTAAGTAAGAGTAAGACAGAATATATGGAATGTCGGTTTAGTAAGCAACGAAGTAGTGATGGAAGTGTAGTGAAGCTTGGTGAGCAAGAAATACTGGTGGATGACTGTTTCAAATATTTGGGATCTATCATTCAAAAGTATGGAGATGTAAATCATAGGATAAAGGTTGGGTGGATGAAATGAAAAAGTGCAGCTGGAGTATTCTGGGATCGTAGAATGTCATTGTGGTTGAAGGAAAAGTTTTATAGGACGACTATTAGGCATGCTTTACTATATGGTATGGAATGTTGGGCTGCCAAGAGACATTATATTCAAAAAATGAGTGTAGCTGAGATGCGTATGCTTAGATGGATGTGTGGAAATACAATAAAAGATAAGATTGAAAATGAGGAGATACGTAAGAAGGTAGGCATTGCACCCATTGAAAATAAGATGAGAGAGAATCATTTACGGTGGTTTGGACATATTCGGCGAAGGCCTAATGATGCTCCAGTTAGAAGGATGGAGAAATGAAAAAATATATTAGTTAAAAGGGGTTGGGGTAGGCCTAGGAAGACATGGATGGAGATGATCGGAAAGGATATGAATGCTTTGAACCTCAGCGAGGACATTGCATTGGATAGAAATGATTGGAGGAGAAGGATTCATGTAGAAGACCCAGAATGATTTTCTTTTTTGGTTCATATCACCGACCCCAATTGTTTTGGGATGAAGACGTAGTTGTTGTTGTTGTATCGTTTTACTTTAAGTCAATTAATTAATTAGTACCATATTTTTTTATCGTGATTAGCTGTAAAATAAGATCAATTTCTATTTCATCAACTTAGTTTTGTTTAGTTCCATGTTAGTTTTAATGTAATCTTGTAAATGGATTTAGTTAAGAGCTAATCTTTCTTTTCTTTTAACTTGTTGATTTAATTAATTAGATAAATATTTTAATTTAGTTTTTCTTATTCTCATTCCAGATTTGTTAATTAGTATGATTTTGAAAATCCATACAGTATATAGTTCACGTTAATTTAGTTTAGTTTGTTATTAGCTTTTAGTTAATTTGTTAGTTTGTTAGTTTGTTAGTCATTAGTTTCTTGATTTGTCAGATAGTTGTTTTACTATTTTGTCTTTTAGTGTAGGTTGTTACAAGTTAGTTCATGTTATTAGTTTAGTTCATATAAATTAATTCATGTTTTTATGATTTTTTTTCATATTCACCTTTGATTTTCTCGTAGATTCTTTTGTCTGCTTTGTGGTTTGTTTTTGTGTTTTGCAGGAAAGCGTTGGAACTGGCGGTGAGCCCCTGTTTGTGTCCTCAAAGTACCCTCTGAGATCCCCTTAAGCCCTCAGAAGTGCCCTCAGGGAGCCCTGAGAGGGTAAAAGAAAACATGCATTACCTGTTTCATTGAGGGAATACAGAGGGAAGGACAAAGGGAAGCAAATCAATTCAAAGGGACAAGAAGCTCAAGCACTGAAGACTTTTTCTCTTATTTTTAGATTAGAAATTTATTTATTTATTTATTTATTCATTTAGGTCTGTAATAAAACCATTTAATTATTTATTTAAGCTCTCTGCAGGGGCAACACTCTTAGTTAAATTAATTAATTAATTGCTTTTTCTTTTTAACAATAAAGAGTAGTTTAGATTGTGTGATTGAATACAAAGTATTTTCCATTCCCTGAGAGCGACCCGGACTCCACCACTCGCGCGAGCCGGTTTTTATATTTTTGTTGTCTAGCTTTCACTTGATTTTATTTAAAAATATTGTTTTAAAAAGGGTTTTCATAAAACTCACACCAATGTTGTATATATGATTGTGCAATGGGTTGTGTGCCCAAAAAACCTCATTTGTTGTATGTGCATGTGCAATGTTTATGTGCACAAAAAATCGTATTTGATATATGAGGATTATGTCATATTTATGTACACCAAAAATAAGATTTTATGTATATGATTGTGCAATGCTTATGTGTAAAAAAAATCTGATTTGAAGTATATGAATTGTATCATGATTATGTGTGCAAAAAATCTAAAAATTAGTGTTATACTTATATGCATAAAAAATTGATTTAATATATGTGAATCGTGTCATGTTTATGGGCATTGAAAATTAGATTTAATTGACATATGATTTGTGTCATGTTGAGGTGCATAGAAAATCAGATTTGATAATTATGTTGATGATATATTTATGCAATTAGTGAATGTGTTTAAATATTATGCTTATGATAAATACATGTTAAGCATGGTGTTATATGTTATCAGGATGATGATGTTAAACATGACATTTATATGCTACATGATATGTTGAGATGCAACATGATGTTATGTAAGTGGTATAAGACATAAAATGCATGCATACACTTTTGATGCTCATGAATGAGTTTGGTTTCAAAAGAACCAATATAGTATAGATTTGTACATATGAATGTATGGCATGTGATTATATTGTACTATAAGGCATGTAAAAGCATGCATGTACAATGCTCATGAATGAGCTTAGGTTGAAAAGAACCAATGTGGTGCAATAATGCACATATGTATGTATGGCATGCAATTATATTGTATTGTAAGGTATGAGAATGCATGCATGTACATGATATCGCTCTTGAACGAGCAAAGGCTTTATGAAAACCCTTAGGGTGTTGAAAGTGCACCAAATTATGAAAGATACATACACATAAATTGATGGTTATCACTTTCACAAACAAGATGCTCACTTGGGTTAAAGGCGCCAGAGCATGATGAATGGGTTGAGACCAAGTTGAACCTATAAAAATATGAAAAGTTACTCTAGAGGGGTACTTATGCTATTGAGCCTTGGAATGCCTAATGATATGAGGCACAAATAATGAAATGTATTGAATCCTTTTAATAAAGATCCAAGAACCCATTAATTTTTTTCTTATCTTGGAGATGGTAGGTGGTACAACCTCTGTGTGACCTCATTTTAATGTTTTTGTGAGAGCGAGGCATCTGACATGGTCTTCAGCTCTTGGGGTTATAGAAGACTAAACTACCAATGTATTCTAGGTAGTAGGTCTATGTTTTCTGTAAAAGTTATAGATGTATCCTAGTTGTTTTGCCTCTGCGGAGTTTCCTCCTGATCACGAACGCCCATTTTGAAAACCTGATTTAGTAAGTCACATGGGACATTAAGATATAAAGCATAATAAACATATGCTCAATGAGTACCCGTTGGGGATAGTAATCAAGAGAAACAAAGACCTTATACTGGATTACAATTACTTTCTGTTAAACTTAAAACATGTCCGAATTGTGAAACACCTAGTTAGGGATATTTGCATGATGTTGTAAGACATTGAATGACAATATTTGATTGGTAAAAAAGCAATTTGTGAGTTCATGGATTAGTTTTAGGGTTAAAATTGTTGTGTCATGCTTATGTTTTGAATTTGAGTGTTGAAAGCGTGTAATTGATGAATTGTATATCATGATTGTGCAATTTGATGTATTATGCTTAGCATAATAAATGCATATGTCCTATATGAATGGGGATTTTATGTTTGCCTAGTTTTGTGCAACGTGCAATGTTATTGTACCTACCAAACTCGATGAATCTGACCCTATATAAATCACTCAGGTGATGAGTAGTTGCATGAAAAGCAATGGAGGGATGTGACCGTGGTGCCAAAAACACACATTCTTTAGCGTCTCAGGAAGACTAGACTTAGACTTTTACTAAGTCATTTAAACTGTTTATTTTAAATTGATGTAATAGGATTATGCCATTTAATTTGAAATTAAACAGTAAGTTTAGATGGATGGTTTGGAATTACGATTGATGAATTGCATGTTATGTTTCAAATTCATATTCTTTTAATGGGACTAAATTATGAAAGTAGATGTGGATCCAAGTCCAAGGGATTAGGATTAAGTCCCATGATGTGTTAAAATACTTGTGACTCGCCCAAGATTTGTAAACAAAGGTCAAATAAAAATATTCTGTTATATTTTGATGTTTTGTATTGGGTAGTCTCTTTTTGAAACTAAGTTGTATGAAGCTATTAAATGCTAACGCTTCTACACATGCTGGCTCCTTAGAGCTTAGTTCAGTAGAGCAATACCTTATCTAGACTTGTCCTTAGTCATTTTTCTCTTGAACGCGGTTCTAAGGAGCTATTACATGTTATCGCTTGTGTACAAGCTGACTCCTTAGAGTTTAGTTTGATTAAGGCAATGTCATAGATAAGACCTCACATTAAATTGCACATTCAAAAAAATGGCCAAATTTTTTAGTTAAATTTTTGGAGCGTTATAGTTATGGTATCAAAGCGGGATAGAAATTATGGTCCATAGTCGTCTAGCTTCCAGCATTGCAAAGTAAGTTTGTCCAACTCAAGTGTTTATAATTTTTGAATATGTTGCGTTGACTGTTTATGAAAAACTTAGTGCAAAAATGAGAACTTGGAAAATGAAATGCTAGGGACATCACATAGAATCTTGACCCTATGGTCTAGCACTTGGACTAGTTTTTTATTCAATTAGATGGCATTGGAAAATCACTATAATGGCATCATGAACACACTGGACAATATGGTGGAAGTTGTGACACTCAAGGCTTCGGCTATACAAACCATAAAGGACAACCTGCAACAGGTTGCCCAGGAGAGGTCGTCTTTAGGTGGTGAGTTCACCTACAAGAGATTAATGGACATAGATCCTTTGGCGTTCACCGGAAAGACAAACCCAAAAGCGGCAAAGACATGGATCTATAAGATTGAGAGGATTTTTTGAATCCTTGAGATCTCAAATGATCGCAAGGTCAATATAGGGATGTACTGCCTGAAAGAACATGTGGAGAAATGGTGAGAGACAGTCCAGGAAGTCAAATTTAAGGGTAGATCCATAACATGGATGCAGTTTGTGGAGGTCTTTTACGCAACTTACTTCTCGAAACATGAGAAGATAAAAAAGATATAGGAGTTTCTAGACCTGCAGCAAGGCAAAATGTAGTTGGTCGACTACATCACCAAGTTCAACGGCTTGGAACAATATTGCCCAAATGTCCACACGACAGAGAAAGATCGAACAATGAAATTCACCTGTATTCTGAAGCTCATGCTAAGGACCAAGGTTTACACTCGAGGGCCAAAATCACTCGATGAGGCCATTGAGGTAGTTACCTTGTTGGATGAAGACTTGGTCGAAGGGCAGAAATCCCAGCAAACTAGGCTCATACAATGGTCTGGTGACCATAAAAGCATGCCAAAGAAGAATTTTGGGAGAAAGAAGTTCACCCTTCCTGCCAAGAAATAAAAGAAGCAATGAGTCAGGCCATAGTAGTGGCGGATGCAAGCATGCCAGACGTGTGATCATTTTCACCCTAGACTGACGTGTTATCGCGATACTGTAATCTTTCTTTATTGTGAAAAGATGGGTCATTATATCAAGTAGTATTGCAAGAAGTAGGCTAATGAAAAATCTCATCCCCAACAGCAACAACAATAGGTTGTCTAGAAGTAAGTGGTAGGGCGTGTCTATGTCATTAGTATTGATCAACTAAAAGAAAACGAGAAAGCGAGTAGGTACAAGATGCCTTGTTAGTCACTGATTAAGCTGCTTTGATAGAGTATGGTGTAACTCATTGGTTTATAATATGTGAATTTTGCGAAAAAACTATGATTAAATATTAAGACCTTCAATCACACATTAGATTTGTATAACCTTGTTGGTTATAACTACATATAGGTAACTTATGTGTTGGACATAAACGTAGAGATAGTTGGAAAAATACTGAAAATTTTGTTTTTGAGGATAATTTATTTTATCAGAGTGTGTAGTAGAAGTGTGATAAACCATATCATCGTATTTCTTTGGTATCAAATTTCAAGGACGAAATTCTTTGAAGGAGGAAAGGATTAAAATCCAAGAATTGTCTATGATTTTTTAATGATTATTCATAAATAAAAGTAGATTTTTTGCCTAAATATGGTTTGTAATTTCAATTGATATTTAAATTTCTTTTAAATAAAATTTAATTATTGATTTAAAATTAAATTGGCATTTAATTGCTAATTTTAATTGAATTAACTTGTAGTTTGAGTTATATCTAAATTGATAATTAATTTTAAAGTTAGAAGGTATTTAAATAATAATCTAGAATTAAATTATATTTTTAATTTAATTAGGGTTTTAAAAACTATTAAAATTTAATTTAGGTCTACGTAGTAGTGTTGGACTTAGGTGGGCCGACTCATGAGATTGGATTTGGATCCACTTGGAAAGAGGCCCAAGTGGGAGGGGCGCACAAGCCAAATAAGGCAAGTGAGAACAAGTGGAGCAAGTGGATAGGGGACAACCAGTAATGCCCCGAAATTTCAACCCTAAAATTTGAGGATTTTTTTTAACCTCTTTTTTAATTGTAAGAAATGAAATTCTACGAAAACTTTATTTAGTTAACAATCTCAAGCGGTTATAGGTATACAACTAGAACTAATCTGTATCATGCAATTAATAAATTAAAATCACCACCCATAAGGTCATAAATCAGAGTATATACAGATTAAACAATTTAGTTAAAAGAAAATGTCTAAACAAATCCAAATAGATTTAAACAGATTCAGGACCCAAATAATTGATCCCCTTGGCTCTTCTTGCAGCATCCTGTCATCGCTTCAACATGTCTATTTGCATAGTATTAATATAGAGGTCATACTTCAACTGAGTCCCCAGTAGGTTAGCTCTAACAATGAATTGCATACTTAACTAAGCATACTTGAAACAGACAGGTAAAACAATAATCATGCTACAGTTTAATCAAATACATAACATAAATATGAAATCAATCTAAAACATGTGAACGCTTAACATGCAATTAATCAGAATATGATATAAACAGTTAAGCAATTGCATGAATAGTTAATCAATACATGACTACCCAAATAACCAAAACAACCGTGTATGCATGGATGGCTTCTTATTCTATTTTATTTTTTCTTATTTAAATGATGATGACATGATTTACATTACGTGCACAATATAATTTTTCTTTTCCTTTTTACAATAAATTTATAGGTACAACACAGATATCCAAAATTTATGGCAATTGGCCTAGGGTATATATTCAAACAAATTGGTGGCTTTATTAACCTGACCTTGTTGCACATCACCAACCTTTGATTAGCGGTCATCCAATGTCGAGAGAGAAACCCAAATCCACTAGACCTCGGATATATTAGATTACGGTCAGTTGACATGCATATCTATCACCTCGTGGTTGTAGTGGTAACCAATATCTCCTACCAATCTAGGGTTGAGAAAGCCACCTTCTGGATTGTAAGCCAATATTAGTACCGCTTACCCTCCCCGTGTAAGCTCAATACTAGTATTTAAGTAAATTATTCATTTATGTCATTTCCATATTTATAACCACATATAGGGTTAAGAGCCTCCCACAAGGGCTATGGCATTTCCTCAATTAGGGCAAAACATTAGTCATCAATAAACTTCAGGATACCTTCTAAGCCTTCTGCATACATTTTTCATGTCTTACAACACAAACATAGCATTTTTAGCATTTCATGATTCATACCATGTAGGATGTTGCATATATTCATATCATGCAATACATTAAAGCATCATGTGCAGGTAATTTTTATGTTATGCAATTTAGCCACAAACTATACATGCATAATAAGCATACGAAACATGCATCAAAACCAATGTAAAGTTCAACATTATGCTATGTTCATTTATAGTGAATAAACAATTAAATTTCAGAGAATGTTCACCTCGGGCATGGTGCCTTACTATGGGACTCACTTTTGGTATCCAAACCAACAAGTATATATGAGTTTGGAAATTCGGACTCCAACAACAACAACAACAACAACAACAACTACGCCTTCATCCCAAAACAATTGGGGTCAGCGATATGAACCAAAAAAGAAATTCATTTTGGGTCTTCCACATGAATCCTTTTCCTCCAATCATTTCTATCCAACGCCATGTCCTCGGTGAGGTTCAAAGCATTCATATCCTTTCCTATCATCTCCATCCAAGTCTTCCTAGGCCTACCCCGACCTCTTTTAACTAATATATTTTCCCATTTCTCCAACCTTCTAACTGAAGCATCATTAGGCCTTCGTCGAATATGTCCAAACCACCGTAAACGATTCTCTCGCATCTTATTTTCAATGGGTGCAACACCTACCTTCTTACGTATCTCTTCGTTCCGAATCTTATCTTTTATTGTATTTCCACACATCCATCTAAGCATCCGCATCTCAGCTACACTCATTTTTTGAATATGATGTCTCTTGGCAGCCCAACATTCCGTACCATATAGTAAAGCGGGTCTAATAGTCGTCCTATAAAACTTTCCCTTCAACCGCAATGGCATTCTACGATCGCACAGCACTCCAGTAGCACTTTTCCATTTCATCCACCCAACCTTTATCCTATGATTTACATCTCCATCAATTTCTCCATACTTTTGAATGATGGATCCCAAATATTTGAAATAATCATTCACCGGTATATCTTGCTCACCAAGCTTCACTACACTCCCATCACTACTTCGTTGCTTACTAAACCGACATTCCATATATTCAGTCTTACTCTTACTCAACTTAAAACCTCTAGCTTCCAATGTCTGTCTCCATAATCTGTCAAAATTCAAAATCAATAATCTGTCAAAATTCAGAACTAATGATGTGCACATGTCTTAGCTAAACACAGGCGCAAACCTAAGGTCAAAATCATTAGAAATGAATTTTTAAAAATTCAAACACTGAAACCTATTTTGCTATCCAAAATAGGTCTATTTGTACCAATCCATCCCTTGACAATCAATCAGAACAACTGAAATAGTGCAATAATCTTTTATAATTTTTCAAAACAAAGATTGCATGTCTACAAACAATACATCAAAACTTAGAGCCAAATAAGTTACCAAAATTTTATTAAATACTCTGTACCACAGATAGTTTTTGTTCCTAGACATAACAGAATTAAGGACAAAACTGTTTTTGGGCAAACTTACCCGATTTTTAATTCACTTTCTCTATCATGTTAACTAACAATCATACAAATTTTAGATCTAAACATCACAGTATTTTGGGGTTATGATTTTTCTAACAAATGTCTATCGAGACAGGTTCACTGTTTCGGACAAAATTCTTGTTTCACCTTGCTGAAGTCATCGCTCCCTCAATCGAGGTCGGATGAATGCAAGGTTTGGACCAAAATATTCATCTATGCAAGTAGAAGGTCCACACAAAATTTTAGATTTTTCTAATGCTTGGATTTATAGAAATTGAATTTTCATTAATACATATCATAATAAAATTTGCAGCAAATAACATTCTATATATGAACCATATTATGAATCAAAGCATACTTTAAGATCTACCACATAAATCTTTTAAAAATGAACTTGATCCATTAAAGTATCATGTAAACATGCTCAAATACATTTAAACATGGTATGCATATAGATCTACAAATCTAATCATGCTTTCATATATGAAAAACATCCAGAATCCATAAATAACAAAGGTTTTCTAAAACTGATCTTTCAAAAACTTATTTTTTATTTTAAAAACATAAGAACATATTTAATTTCATTCGATCTCAAATCCTACTACTCAGATCTGGACTGTTCTTCGGTCGTAAGATGCGTAGTGAACTTATCTCAAGCATAGATCATGCACCTTAGCTCGTACACAAATCCAAAGATAGTGAAACCTACCTCAAATGCTGAAAAAGAAAACCCAAAAATGTAAGATGTTGTTGACTCCACGAACGTGTTCACCCTTCTCTTCAAGTCGTACCACTAATGGATGTACTATAGCCCACTCAACTCACCTAGCCTAGGGAATGAAAGAGGGTGGAGATAAAGAGAGATAGAAAAAATCAACGAAGAGAAGAGAGTGGGTTTGAAAAATGTGCAGGGGTTCTCAAACTCCCTTTTTATAGAAATATTAAAACCCTAACCTGCATTTTAACTCAATTTTTACTGTCCATCTTCGAAAGACACCTTGATCTACTGTCATATAATAATTAAACATTTATCTAATTAATTAAATTTATTTAAATTAAGGAGGTGTGCTATATCGCACCCTCACACTCGGCCCTACACTAATGTGGGTCCTACATCAAAATCGTGTAGCAGGGTTGGGCTATATCCCAACTTCCTCTCAAAAAAATGTTCTTTAGAATAAACTTTTTAATTATCTAAATTAAATTATATAAAATATTAAATTTATAGAGTAATGCCACTTGGCATTTTCATAGGCAACCAATGAGAGAAAGGGGACTCAAAATTTGTGTAGGGGTTTTGGAGTCTATCTCTAGCCCTCTTAAGATAGAATATTCCTTGGATCCCATTAATATAATATATACATTATATTACCTAAACTAGGCCATTTGATATTGTTATTTTTATAAACATGAACCTCTTTCCCAAAATAGTGTAGAAGGAAGAGAGTCCCTCCAAAAACTCTATCTACCCACTTAATTAGGGATTAGTTCACTTTTTGAACTTAGGTAGTTTTTTCTTTTTGACTTAGTTAATAATTAGTTTTACTTTTAGATAGTTACCTAGGAATTTGTGTCATCTAGCCTTTCCACACGTCCAAGATGAGACCCACTCCAAAACCGTGTGTTTGCGGTTTAATTCCTTAGTAACTTTTCTTTTTTCCTTTTTTACTTCCAAAGTTAATTTAACCACATAGCAATTAGTTTAAAATTCAAATTGTAACTTAACTAGAGAAATTTGTTAGGTTTTTACTTTTTACCTGAGTTCCACCTAAGAGAGAGAACGAGAGAGTGAGAAACATCGAACATGATAGTTCCAATGTCACTTGCCAATTGGATCCTGGTGGGGCCTAGTAGAGGGGCGACTCACCCTATGGATCCAAATCTGAATTGAATCCATTTAAAATGTCCAATTTATATCTAACTCTAAATTGAACATTAAATTAACAATATTGCTAGATTGAATTTTGCATTAATTTAAGATAAATTAAAAACTAAATTTGAGTCATAAATGCACATAAAATTTTATATTTATTTCATTTAAAAAATGTCTTTAAAATCATGAGTATTACATCCTCTCCTCTTAAAATGAAATTTGTCCTCGAAATTCGTTATAATTTCTATTCCAACAAGAAGCGATATTTTTCTCTCATGCTTGTTTTTGGTTCCCACGTATATTCTTCTATCTCATGATGTTGCCATCAAACCTTGACAAGAGGAATAATCTTCGACTTCAATATTAGTTTTATTCAATCTAAAATCTTTACAAGCTTCTTTTTCATGGTCAAGTCCTCATGAATATTCACATTCTCATACTGGCGAAGGATCATGAACATACTTCCTCAACATGGATACATGAAAAACATTATGAATATGAGCATACTGAGAAGCTAATGTTATATGGTATATTGCTTCTCCAATCTTTTCAAAAATCCCAAAAGGCCCTATATATCTGAGGCTAAGTTTGCCCTACTTGCCTAAGTGAGGTACTTACATGCTGGTATAGGGGTTTGGACAATCCTAGGGTCTGATCCAATATATTGGGACAGATTCGGATTCTAAAGTTTGGATGTGGTTTGGACAAGGACAAACAAATAATACAACAGTTATTAAATGCCAATTTTTTTATCTTATTTAAATTATGTATTGTTCAAAGGGGTGTGTGTGCAAGTTCTTTCACGAGTTAAGATCTAACTCTGTTTCAATGAGTGCCAAGTGATTCCCCACGAATATGAACCTTCCACGGTTCAGCCAACACATTTCACCAAAAAGTATAACAGAAAATTTCAGATTCAACTAGTAACACCCACACAAAGCTCGGTTTGTGTGTTTTTGGAGAATCAAGCTAACTACAAGTTACATGTTCAATCAGACGATCCTTGAAACTCCACCCAAGCTGATTCTTATCGATTCAATCCTTCACCAAAGCTTGAACAACAACTCACAAGGTTCAGTCAAAATGGGATGTCTCTTCCAAAGATGGTGCCAACACCAGAAGTTGTAGAAGCATAAGGCGAAGAGGCAATCGACGGCTTCAAGGTGCACACTCCACGACCCTTATGAGTTCAGTAGAGCACTCAGCTCTCTCAAGCTCCCAATGGACCAAACGTCCCACATTAGATCCATCTCAATTTTTCAAAATTCAGAATTCTTTCAAAATAGAGCAAAAGTCCTCCCAACGTTTTTGG
This sequence comes from Nuphar pumila, assembly GCF_984573655.1. NCBI lineage: Eukaryota > Viridiplantae > Streptophyta > Magnoliopsida > Nymphaeales > Nymphaeaceae > Nuphar > Nuphar pumila. The sequence goes on along the minus strand of NC_143263.1, from coordinate 83,185,240 downwards.
GATTCCTTTTAAAGGGAGGAGATAACCTTCTTTGACTCTCATTGGCTCATATGAGAGCCCCCCTCCTTTGAGGCCAAATGAGAGGTCTAATTTTAAAACCTTTATTTTATTCTCCTCTTTGATGGCCAATGAGGAGACACAAGAGAAGATGAGGCTAGACTCGACCATTTGTACGACACCTCAAAAGTGGTCCAATAGGACTTGAGGTGAGGTGGCTAAGCCCATGGTTAATCCCTCAAAAGGCCACCTCTCATAAGCCCCAACTAGAAGAGTACACTAGGTGTAGATTGGGGCTTCCTAAATTGAATTTGGATATGGATTAAAAAATAAAACTATTCAAATACCTCATACACCCTCTAGTACCACAAAAAGATCCTAACAGATACTTAGATCTATCTGAATCCGTATAATCTGGCTTCTACAAAAATAAAAATAAAAATAAAAATAAAAATAAAAATAAAAATACAAAAGCATTCCTTGTAGTTCCAAAAATTCACAAAAATAGAACCAAATTACAAAAAGTATTTTCTCATATGTATAAAATAAAATTCTTAGAAAATTATCATGAGTAAAATTATAAAAATACCTTAAGATCCATTTGGACCCGAATTAGTCGAATTTGGATTGAATTTTCTTGAGTAAAACTTTATGAATTAGGTTGTCAAAGGCGAATCCCCCTCCAGATTCACAAAAGTGTCAGAATGTTCTAGATGTGCTACATCACAAATCATAGTTCAAATCATTCATTTAAGCAAGCATATTGTCAAACTTTAAATTAAAATAAACAATCTTCATGACCTAGTTAAAATCTAAGTCAAGTTTTCATAATCTTAAAGAAAGATTGGTTCTTCGCACCATTGTCACATCCCGCCATCGCTTTCAGCATGATTGCTTATCATCTGAATGATTTATATATAGGGTCTAAGAATACACACAATCTTATATTCATTTAGAACATATGTATCATGTCATAAAAGGCATAATGCATCAATTTGCAAAATAAACAAGTAATCATGATATACAATCATTAATTGCATGCTTTCAAAATACAAATACTATACAATAGTTTTAACAAAAGTTAATCTATAATCTCATAAATGACTTTCTCAGCAATTTCATATTGTCATTTAATGCCATACAACATCGTGCAAATATTCATAATTGAGTGTTTTCATTATTCGGGTATGTTTTCAATACATGTTTAACATAAAGTAAATATGATCAAGTATAAGGTCTTTATTTTTCTTAATTATCACTCGCATTGGGTACTTATAGCATAATTCATCGAGACAGAGAAAATCACAAGGGATGCTTATTATGCTATATATTTTAATATTCCAAGTGACTTACTGAATCAGATTCTAAAGCAGGGTGATCTGTGACTGGGAGAAACCCCCGCAGAAGAAGCAAAACTTAGGATGCATCATATACTACTAGAATATACTACTAGAGCAGTGGTGGAACCTACCACCTTGGACACATTGGTAGCTCAGGCCTACTACCACTCGATGACTAGAAACCAGGTGAGACATCTTGCTCTCACAAAAATATATAACAAGGTCACTTGGAGGTTGTATCACCTACCCTCTCCAAAGTAAGTCATAGTCTGAATGGGTTATTGGTTTCACTTTATTAAATGGTTCATTATATCTCATCACATGTGCCTTATACCATTAGGCATTCTAAGACTCAATAGTCCAAATACTCCTCTAGAGTAACTTTTCATATTATCATTCACAACATGAGCATCATAGTACCCATTTAGGGTAGTTACACATTTTTATTAGCTTAAACATGGTTATAACTCATTCAATATGCTCTGGTGCCTTTAAACCAGACGATCATCTTGCCTATGAAGGCGATAGCTAGCAAATTATGTGTGCATGTATTTTTCATAACTTTGTGCACTTCTAGCACCTCAAGAGTTATAATCAACCCCTTGCTCGTTCAGGAGCGATCTCATGTACATGTATGTTCAAGAGTGATCTTGTTCATATAAGCACAACTTAAAACACATATATCAAATCTAGTTTTCTGAGCACATAAGCATGGCATAAAATACATACATCAAATCTGACTTTTTGTGCACACATGCACTACATTAAATCTGAAAATTTTGTGCTCATGCACTATATCAAATCTGATTTTTTTTTGCACATATGCATCACATCAAATCTGAGAATTTTGTGCATTTATGCATCACATCAAATCTAAAATTTTTTTGTACATATACACTGCATCAAATCTGAATTTTTTTGCATATGTACACTCTATTAAAATAGATTTTAGATAAGCATTTCATAACATCTGATTAAAGGTGCACATAAACATATGCACAAATATTTTATGTGCACATAAATCTCATGTTCAACACTACTATAATTTCATATTTGCATATAACAAATTCAACGCAATTATAGATTTAGATTTGCATGAAACACAAACCCAACACATACATATAAATTTCAAATTTGAGAAAAACTCAAATCTATTAATAATATAATTTTATATTTGCATAGAAATATGATTATATCACATGTATAAATTCATATTTGCACAAAAACATGATTCTAACAATGAAAAAATTTATATTTACATATAAACATGATTTTAACACATGAATAAATTCAAATTTACATGAAACATCATTCTAACATGCATATAAAATTCAGATTTTGGAAAAATCTCATATTTAACATGCATACAAAATTAAGATTTTAAAAAAAAAACTCAAATTTAATACATGTATAAATTCAAATTTGCATAAGACATCATTCTAGCATGCATATAAATTTTAGATTTTTAAAAAACATCAATTTTAACAAATGTATAAATTCATATTTACATAAAAAATCCTTCTAACATGCATACAAAATTCAAATTTGAGAAAAAAAACTCAAATATAATACATGTATAAATTTAAATTTGCATAAAAATATGATTTTAATACATGTATAAATTCATATTTGCATGTCTTAGAGCTCTACACACATACAAGGTTAGAGTATTTCTCTACCTAACGAAAATGTAGAAACAAACCCTTCAAACACGCCAAAAAAGAGTTCCTCACAAAATTGTGGAGTGAGCTTTACCCAAAAACAACAATGGAATCCTCCTCCAACTCGTTGGAAATGGGGTTTTCTTCAAAATCGCACATTGCTTCTCCTATAAATTTGTTGAAAATGGTGTCTCCTTCAAAACCGTAGATGGTCTTTCTACAAACTTGTTGAAAATGAACTTCAAAATCGTTGATGATGTCTTTCTCCAAAATAGAGAGAGAGAGAGAGATAGCAATGGCTTCCTCCAAAAATTGTAAGGAGATGTAGAGATGTTGAGAGAGATGGGAGAGGTATGAAGGCGAGAGGGGCTTGAAATAGAGTTAGGGTTAAGGTTATGCATGGAAGAGAGAGAGTGAAGGAGTGAAACTCGTGAATAGAGAAGAGTGAGGGTGGCGACTAAGGAGAGAGGGAGAGGGAGAGGGAGAGGGGAAGCTTCTACAAGCTTCTTTCTTCTTCTTTTTGGGGTTTCCCTAATTGGAGTCTCCACATCCCACTACCTCAACAACTCAACTATCTCCCTGTGTGCCTCCCACATGGATCCCGTTTTCCAAGTGGATTCAAACTCATAATCCATTGGGGCGACCCCCACTTGGGTCCCTAAATGGACTAAGTCCCACATGTGTATTTCAAACCCAAATTAAAAATGAAAAACATCAGTTAAATATCAATTAAAATTTAAATATAAATTTAAATTATAAACCATATTTAAGGCAATTTTTTATTTTTTATTATTTAATAATTATAAAAAAAAAATCATGGATATTACGGACATTCATATTCAGGTGAAATTGAATCTGAGCCGTGTCCACCGCATAGTGGAATCCAAATTCAGAGTTCATGGGCTAGACATAATGCTCTTACCATACAAAGGATTGCTATTATTCTTAAACGTGGACATCCAAGCATAAATTTTGGGTGTATGTCACAAGCATGCATTAGGTGGAGTTCGTGGGATCAGACTGATGTCCAAGCATATTCCATTCTGGTCCAAATCAAATATGATCGACTCCATAAAACTCGCCTCCATAAAACTTCGCTGATTTCTTGGTGGCATCGAAGGCACTTTAAAGAAAAAAGATACATTGAAGAAATGTCAAAGGCTCAGAAAGTGAAAGAAATCAACTTCACCATGGGTTTTGAAACTCTTAAAAAAATACCTGAAAATGTCATGCAGTTGAAAACTAGACTCAACAAAATACATGTTTTGTTTTCTCTAGTTGATTTAGGACTCGTTAGCATCTAGAATCTACATCTCTGTTTTAGTCCTCAAATCTAAGACAGAAAATTAATGAATCGAAAAATGGTATGCACTGTTTTCCTATATTTTCATTTAAAAATATTCCATCAGTACTTCACTCTTCTTCATTCTTCTCTAGAACCAACTTTTATTTACACCAGTCAATTTGCAAAGAATATACACTTCAAACAACTGACATAATTTTACCCTTCTCTAATTATTTCTCATCTTGCATATACCCAATCCACTGCAGCTAAGCTACCAAATTTCCTATATTGATGAAGAAGGTGAATGTCTAGAACTTTCCGCAAGGACCAAAGTCCATGTTTGTTCATTAATCAAATCCCACATTTAGTATTCTTGCTAAATGTTTCTGATAAATACTAGAATGTGAGATTTCATACTAGAATACAACCTCATAAGTTTGCTAGATAAGTTTTTTTGTATTATTCCATAACAGTGAGAATGTGTTCACAAATCATGATGCTTTTCCCATATTTGACCATAGCATACTCGAGTTGAGTGTCATGTCCTTGCCTTCGTGGCAAGACAGATTTCGACTTCGCATACTTGCCTTCTAGAATGACCTTTTCAAATTGCAACTTCTTGAATGCTTTACTTTTACAAACTCTTCAATCTTGTTTACACAAAGCAAATCTGTGATATCAAAAACCATTTGTATGTTCAAAAACTTAATTTTCAGAAAATGTTTGCCTAATTCTTGTGAAAAATCTTCAAAAAAATCCTCAAGCCCTTGAATCACGGGATCAATAGGAAAAAAGGTCACTTTACTGAGTGATTTTTATCTCCACAGAAAATTGGTATTGCCAATGAATACATTACTGAAGTCACTTGTCTATAGTACATAGTTAAATTCTCAGTATGATTTCAGCACAAGTAGCTTCCAATCCCTCTACTGTCCCATCTACAATTTCAGCCCCAAATGTATTGCTCAAACAATTCATCATTCAAAATCTTGAAAGAAGAAAAATGTGCTAGTGGCTTGATATTTGCATAATAGGATGAATTAAATGTAGACTAGACTGCATACAGAAGGGAAAGAACATTTTTTTTTGTGTCAAGAGTAGGTTGGAATGTGAACATAGAAATGTGAAATCCACGTTAACAATCTAGACTAGAACATGCCACATTACCAGGAACAAAGAACAAGAGATAACAAATCTTTCAATGTTAAAGTTGCAGAGTTCACTAACTGATAACGATGAAAATTCAAAACGGATAAATATATTGTTGGAATTCAATGGTGGCAAAGTTTTATATCCATTCCAACCTTTTATGGGTAAGTGGATATGTCCAAATACGGGATTGCATTCTGCAACAGATAGGTCTGACCAAAACACCCATATGTTAACTCGGAGATGAACGTGATAAAGTTACAATATGCCTTGACTAATTAGAACTTGGTGACAAGTTTCAAATCCACCATCGCAGGTGAATGTATGCCCAAACTGATCTCCACCATGAAAGAGTATTCACATTAGTTTTTCATGCACAGAATTACTCCTCATGCATCACTTGCAAATTCTGGATTGAAAAAGAAAAGGCAAAGATAGAAAATGATTTCTAAAGAATCAGTTCCACAACTATGATACAAGTCTGACAGAAACAAGCACTCGGCAACAACAGAACCACCAGATTCAGACGCGTCGGTTGAACCTTAGTTCGTCTTAGGATTGGTGGTTGCTGCTTCTGCTGTGGGAGGGACGTAAATCAAAGCCTTTTTCAATATCTCAGCAACAATCCAACGCTTTCTCTTGCTCAAAGGCCTTGAAGGATCAAGCCTTACCTGAAAAGCGTGATAATAATAAAGAATACTCAATTCTTACTTCATATAACAGCCCACCAACAACAACAACAAAAGGAAACCTCAAAGACCACAAAAAAAAATTCCGTTTCCTTCAATTCCTCAATCATGGAAATGTTGGCGCCAGTGACTATTAACATGATGGTGACACCGCATTGTCAACGACTAAAGGAAAGAAACCAATTCCCGTCATACGAGGAAACCCCCAGAAGCAAAAAAGAAGTACGTCCTAAAACTAAAACGATCAATTTTCTTCAATCATGGTAAAACAAGAACGAGGGTTGATTTTGGCGACGGTGGTCGCGATCAGAAGTAAATCAAATGCCCAAATTTTCCTCGTTAACCCATAGATTGAAATCAAATCCCGAAATTTTCCTTGTTAACCCATAGATTGCACATCTAAAACCTGAAGAAATCTCTATGAGGGAGGGAGGGAGAGAGAGAGAGAGAGAGTAATAATTACCCGATCACCGATGTTACAGTCGTTGTTCTCGTCGTGGGCCATGAATTTGGAGGTCCGCTTGACGTATCTGTTGTAGAGCTTGTGGTGGAAAAGGTGATCCACCGCCGCCACCACCGACTTCTGCATCTTGTTCGATACCACCACCCCCACCACCGGCTTCATTCTGGCCTCTCCCTCTCTCTCTCTCTGAGAAGATGAAGAGGAAGAATGGGAGCTTGGAATTGTTCCAGTCTTGGGAAGAGGAGGACCAGAAGGGTTTAGGGTTTTAAAAGGGGCCAAAGTGGGCTCAATATCCGAGACCCGGATCCCAGTTGTCGGGGTGACTATGGGCTTACGGATCGGAGACTCGGGTCCACCTTTATATTCGGTTTAGATTCTTATGTGGAGTTTTGACTCCATTCCGTAAGTATGGAGTAGATCCAGGGTAATCTAAACCGGTTTACATTGTGCTTACCCAAAAGAACCGGGTCTGTGACACTTTTACAAGGATCTGAAGTTCTTTTGTTCATCTTGGATCCAAATCCGAACATGGATCTACTTCATTGCAATCAATCATTGAAGCGGACAAATGATGGATCCACTTCTTTGAACGCAATCTTCGACCGTCGTCAGCAATGTTGTCAGTATCGGTATCCACCCTGAATCGTTGGGCTGACGATTCAGCTATATGGGCTGATACCGATACTCAGCTGAATGGCTCTGTATTGGCCTAAAAATAATAAAAAATTATTACGTGACACTTGTTAAAACCATTAAAATAATATTTAAAATATTTTTATGATATTTTTTATTTACTAAAAATTAACCAAATCGGCCCTGCAGCATATCGAAATTCTGCCGATAGAGATACTGATAACATTGGTCGGCAGTGAAGCTTCTTTGGCCCTACATGAGAAATCAAACATGGAGGAGCTTTTCCTTAGGAATCTCCCCACATTCAAGGCACGTTTTGGTAGCGCATAAATGTTATTGTTTCCATGGAAACAACACCTTTTCCACGGGCCTCGAAGATTCTCATTGAAACATGAGTATCTTTCCGCTATTAAGAGCTACTTCTTGCTTAAGGATGGCGGGGGACAAGGTCTCCACCCCAGCTCCATCTCAAAATCCTGCTCTCCATCTCTGCCTCCATCCCTACACGGGTTTTGATTTTAACTTTCCTTCCCGCCTGTATCCCCGTTTCATGTCCTCCATCACCAGTCCAAACGGGGTGAGGTGGGGCGGGGCCCCATTTTCCCTTGGTCCATTGCCATCCCTAGAGAAGGATTGGGGATGGGGTGGGTGGGACGGGGATGGGGCAGGGCGGGGGAAAGTGTAAGTTCATCCCCGCACGGATTTTGATTTTAACCTCCATCACCATTTCATGTCCTCCATCCGCGGTCCAAATGGGGTGGGGCCCTACTATCCCTAACACGAAACTAAAGATAACTTATAAACTTATTAATTTTATATATTATGATTTTAAATTATAGAACTTATTTATTTCATCACTTTTTTTTTAAATAATCATCTTTTTTCTTTATATTTTTTTATTTATAAGAAATAATATATTTACGACAAACTTTATACACTCTTGTACATGACTCATATGACGTGAATTTAAAATATACAAGTGAAATTTTTATGCTCAAATCAATATTCTAAATTAATATACGAGACTATTTATAGTCAATCAAAACATCTAAGCATACATAAACTTATCTAATTTCAATCTGGGTCACCGGAAACACCACTTAGATATGGAAAACTTGTTTTTTGGGAAACCATTTCTAAAACAAGAAACCATGTGTTTCTAAACTTGTGGGGAACTTAAACATGAAAAACCTACTTACTTTAGGAAACTTGTTTCTCTTATTTGGAAAACATATTTCTATACATTTTGTCCAAGTTTTTCTTAAATATTTTTTTCAATGAAAAGTTGAGACGTGTTATTCAAAATTTTAATTACTTATTTTAGTTGTAATCATTGTAGTCATGTGTTTTATTAAAAAAATTATTGATCCTTATTATTATCACAATATTCATAAAAAATAATGTTTAAGTAAAGTTATAATATTCTTTTTCCATATTATCAACATTTGTGCTTTTTCTCCACACACACACATACACACTATATATATATATATATATATATATATATATATCACTTTTCTTGTTCCACGTGAACTTTAAAAAGTCTTGTTTCTCGTTTATGTTTCCCAACACATTTCTCATTTTTGTTTTTGTTTCTGGCAAACTTGATTTCAAGTAATCTATACTTTGTAATTGAAAAGAAAATATATAATTATCATCCACAATTATTAAATCAAATCACTTAATCATCAACATGGTTCTAATTTAGATTACAAACAAGACTAAACTTATTTAAATAGGTAACTTAATTTGCCAAAATATAAGTTGTTTAATTGTTATGTAATTTCAAACACGAAAGAAGAGGAATTTGCCTTTGGTGTAAAAAGAAGAATACATAACTCAATAAGTTTTTTAATGCATCATAAATTATAAAATTTTGATATATGATTGCAAACTTAAGGCTTTCGCAAGCTGACTATATCATATGCTCTATGATTTTAGGTTATGATCTAATTTAAATATAGATATAAGATCCATGCATGAATTTAAATAAAAATATATTAAAAACTAATAATATATGTTTACATAATAATAATAATAATAAATAAATAAATAATTTAAATATATATGCAAGTGGGTCAAAATTATCAAATATATAGACTCATTTGCACATGATAAAATAAACATGTTGGTTACGGTAAACCTCTCATACCATGCTTGCTAGTTAAAGTAAAAAAGGGTAAGATGTGTTTGTTATAGTAAACCTCGCTTATCGTGCTTGTTGGTTACGGTAAAAGAGAGTAACATGTACTGATTGAGGTAAACCTTTCTTACCATGCTTGTTGGTTATGGAAAATGAGGGTAACCTATGCTGGTTATGATAGACCTCTCTTACCACTCTTGAAGGTTACGGTAAAAAAGGGTAACTGATGTTGGTTACAGTGAATCAGCCACACATCACCCTAACTCGCAAGCATTCACTCATGTTGTGATTGGTACTCGTAAAAGTAGGAAGACAAAGAGCATGGGGTGGGGACATGTACAAATGGTATCCATCCAACAAAAAAATATCCATAATGAAATAACTTTCATCATCAGATACTAAACTTAAAGGACAGGCTCATATTGAACTTGTTCATTCTGTTCGTGCTCTTCTGCATTATCCTTAATAGGTTCATTTTGGATTTGTGCATCAACCACTTGGTGATCAACCACATCATCATTAGGGATAACAATATGGTATTTTTTGGTGTTTTCCTTAACAGGTAGTGAGATTGAATCCTGTATTTTCTCAAAACCAAGGTTTTGAAGTGCACTTAATTCTACTGAACTATCTTCAAGAAATTTTGCCTTATCCGTTTCAACAATCTGTGGTGAATGACATGGACAATAAAATATGTATCCTTTTGATCTCTCTAGATAACCAATGAAATATCCACTGGTTATTTTTTGGATCAAAGACTTTAATGTGAGGGTTTTACAATTTAGCCTCTGCAGGACATCCCCCATATATGCATATAAGATAGTGATGGTTTCTTACCTGTCCACAACTCGTAGGGAGTTTTAGGCACAGATTTTGTACGTATCTTATTCAAAATATGCACAGCATTCCTTAAGGCTTCACCCCCCACAACTTCATGGAAAGTGTCGAATTAGAAAATATAAAAAAAAGCAAGTTGGAGAGGTTAAAAAGGAGACGCTATGTAAATTAAAAAAAAATGAGATAAAAAAAGCAAGTTGGAGAGGTTCTGATCAAGTGACAGTGCATTCAAGGGTGCTCAAGAAAACATGAGGATCCAACCAACTCTCACGCCCTTTTCTTATTTTCCCTTTATATCTCTCTCTTTTCTTCTTATTCTCGCTTGTAGTCGAAGCTCTGGGAATCAGAAGCTATTGTAAAGGTGAAGAGACCCCGAAATAAAGTTTTAAATTTTTATATCTCAATTTGAGTGTTAAAAAATCAAAACTCCAGTTTGGCACACCTAGTGGGACCTTCGCTTGCTTCTCATCTCCATCTAAGAGTTGCAACAATGGTGGGGAAAAACGAGTTTAAAGATCAATTTGGTGCTCATGAGCCAATTAAATGGCATTAATATTTCGCTGCTTCTGCATGGAGGGGCTCTTTCTCTAGAAGCAAAGCAAAAACCGCCTCGACGTCACTTAATAGCTTGAAAAGCTTAGTTTTAAAATTTGATGCATCTCCAAAGAGAAAAAGGTTAAAAAATGCCTCCACTGCAGCAAAAATTGAGATGACAAAAGGCTATTCTATGCAAAGGATGCCAAAAAGATTCTCTCTTTCACCAAAAAATGAGATGACGAAAGGCTCTCTTATGTAAAGGATGTCGAAAGGCTCATCTCTTTCAGCACAAAAGTGAGATGTCGAAAGGATCTCTTATGAAAAGGATGGTGAAAGACTCCTCTCTTTCAACAAAAAATGAGATATTGAAAGAGTCTCTTATAAGGTGGATGGCAAAGGGCTCCTATATATTTTTAAAGAAAAGGACATCAAAAGCTTTCCCTTACGTTCAAGAAAATATACCAAAAAAGTTATTTCATCAACATGAAAGAAGATAATGGTTAAACTTTGGTGGTTTCAAAATATTATGTTCTTTGAGAAAAAGATTTATGAAAAATGCAACTTTGGTGCTTGGTCTCCTATGATGATACAAGTAGGAAAACCAACATTCACGCTAGTAAATGTGACATCACCAACCAGCCAAGCCCCCTCAACACTTGTGCTAGAATAGATGACATCATCAATTAAAAAGATTATATCACCAACCAACCATGACTTAATTATGCCAACAAAGGTGATGTAATGGACTGAAAAATTGACATCACCAACCATCCAAACCCCAACAACATACATAAAAAAAATTTAATGAGCTAAAAAAGTGGCCACCAAACAACCAAAGCCCATAAATATATGTGCCAAAAATGTTTCATCACCTAATGCAAATATGACATCACCAACCAGCCAACGCCCACCGGCACTTGTGCCAAAAAAAGTGATATCACCTAAGGCAAAGGTACCATCACCTATCAATCACCTATCAGCCAAAGATCATAGGCAACATCACCTACTAGCCAAAGCTCCTCATCATATATGCCACAAAAAGTGACATCGTTTAAGGCAAATGTGACATCACCTACCAGCCAAAGTGTAACAATATATGTACTAGAAAAGGTAATGTCATGGGCTAAATAAGTGACATCACTAACTAGTTAAAGCCCCGCAACACCTGTGTGGATAATGGTGACTTCATCAACCAACCAATGTATGCCAACACTTACGTACAAAGTGATGACATTACCTATTTGCCAAAGTTGGTACCATGCAAGGTTGCATTGACAGACAAAAGTTACCACAAGGCAAAGCCCATGCCTTATTTTACCCCTAACGAGCGATGTAAATAAGGATTTTGAAAAAATACTCCTAAGTCTAAATATTCAAACCAACTATGTGAGGAAGATCCAATATCATGTCTAAATAGTCCTACGACAGTGTTTGATATGATAACTAGAGTAGAAAAAATATTGACCCCAAAAGAGCATTTGACATTACTTAAAAAATTAGAAGAAAAATAATTTGAAATAAATGTCTTGCTTAGTAAAGTAGTAGAAAAAAAAAAGTAACATCAAATCATCTTCATGCATCATCACCAATATCGCAATAGGGAGGGTTCTTCCTTTTCTTAGAAGCCCTCAATAGAAAATTGGAGCAATTTATGGTGACAATGACTTTGGGACCTTCTCGAAGTTATTCTAAATTGTATCAAAAACATGTGGATAAGGTTGCTTGTCCTCCAAATTATCAACCCTCAATCTTTAAGAGATTCAATAGGTTGGGGTGTCCAAGAAAACACTTTGTTCATTTCATAGCCTAATGTGGGGACCGTAATACTTTAAATTTATAACCCAAAAATACGAGATTTTTTTTTAATATTGAAAACACAATGGAAAACCATTATTTGTTTTGGTAAAGTTTTTTGAGCAGATTACATATATGACAACTCAATATGGGTCTGGATCTAATTTTTGTATTGGACTTGGGTCTAGCTCTAACTCATAATTTGGTTCTCATTCAGAAATCTGAATAACAATAACACTCATGCATTAATTAAATTAATTGAAAAACATAATTAAATTAAATACAAGTTTAAACCATTCATAAATTTTTCTGAGAACAATCCAAGATCTAAGAATTTGGTCATTGACACTCTTTGTAGCATTCTGTCATCACTCCAGCTTCTTATTCTTTACCTGTATGTAGTAATATAGGAGTTAAACTTCAATGAGTCTCAGTAGGAAACACTATAACCATGCATGCATATATGAAACTAAGCAGACATGAAATCAAACATCATTTAAAACATGCATACTCCAACAATAAAATCACAAGGCAAACATTAGAACATGCATAACCTATATTTTTATGCAACACGCCACAAAACAAGAACAATTTTATGATTATACATTTGAATTATTAGGGCATATCTTCATGCATGTTTTCGCAGAATAAATGTGGTCAAGTTTAAGGCTTTATTTTCTCTTTTTTACCCTCACCAAGGTAAACTCAGATTGAATGGGTTATTGAGTCATCTTTATTACTATCAAGATTAATTGTATTTTATCATGTGTGTCATTATGTATTTGACCCTTGTTGGTCAAATAGTTCAAGTACCCTAGTCTACCGCTTTAGGATAACTTTTCAGCATTGTCTATCTCGGCATAAACATCCTACTCCAGGATATTGCCTTTCATAGCATGTGCGCCCTATCCTCGCATACCGCTCTGAGGTAGTTTTTAGTATACTCTTGCATACTGCTCAAGGGTATTGCCTTACGAGACATGAATATCTTACATTTGCATATCATTTTGAGGTAGTCTTTAGTATACCCTCACTTACTACTCCAGGGTATTACACTCAAAGACATAAAAATCCTACATTTACATATTGCTCTGATATAGTGTTTAATATACCCTCGCTTACCGCTCCAGGGTATTGTCTTTCCTGGCATGCACATCCTACATCCGCTTATCGCTTCAAGGTAGTTACACAGTTTTACATGCTTATTTATGTGCATCATACCCCTGTTTACCACTTTGACGTAGTTACATAATTTTTGTATACCCTCGCTTAATGCTCCAGGGTATTGCTTGTTCATGCTTGAGCATCTTACCTTTGCATACCACTCCAAGGAAGACTCATAACATGCACCTTTTTCATTGTATACCCAAGTCCTAAGAATCTTTTAACATATACCTCTTTCAAGGTATACCCAGGTCTAGTATACCCGGTAACATACACCCCTTTCGAGATATACATAGAATTCACAGATTTATCTGTTAATATATACCCTCTAAGTGTACCCAGATCCACCAAATAAAGTTATCGTTATTAGTGCCATATGTCAATGCAACTTATTTACAATTTGGTGCACTTTCAACACCTTATGGGTTTTCAACAACCCTTTGCTCACACTTGAGCGATCCTATATGCATGCATATTTTTTATTTCTTATAATGTAATGATATCATATAGTCTCATATACATACACTTGTAAACACATGGCACATTATTGATTCCTCGAACCATAATTTCATTCATCAATATGTGCATGCATGTCTCTTCATGTCTTGCATCATATCATACATAAACATATGCAATATAGTAAATTTGTGCTCTCATAACACTAAATCAGTTCCTTTAACTATAAGCTCCTTCAAGAGCATCTATATGTATAAGCAGGTATTTCATGTCTTATAGCATATAGCAATAACATATATCATCATGATGCATACCATATATCATATTACATATCTTAACGGCATGTTGCATATCATGTCATTATTCAAGCATAATATTATAACACACAATCCATTTAGCCTTATAAAAAATTTACAGTATATGAATAAACACATGTTCACAAACACACACATATTTAACATCATTAGGACCACACACTTTACTTCAATAAGTAGTCCATATGGTTTAGTACTGAAAATAGTTTATGTCCAATTGGTCCATTTTTGGAACCATGACGTGTATGCAAACAAGAGTTCCAAATTTAAAACTACACGAACAAAATTTATCAGTCAGTATAATTTTTTGTCATAACCTGAATATAGTGGATTTAAATATTATTTTTACTATAGATGACATAAGTGCTAGTTATATATAGGTGAAAACCTAGCTCAAAACTCATTTCAGATTAAAAAATAATAAATTTCTAACTTAAGTTTGTTTTCTATTTACATAGCAGACCTATTCAATTTGACCTTATTGAAGAAACATCTGCTAACAAATTTATATAATAAAATAAATTATGTAATTTTTATTATAGTTAGCTTGATGTCTTTGATACAATATCCAAAAAAAATCAAGTCTAAACTTTATACCAACTGAAGATTAAAATTGACATACTACAAATTACTTTTATTCTTAGATAGACTATGCTAAAGAAATTTCAGGTTCTGAAATAATTTTCCAAGTTTTTTAATTCCTAAACCATAATGAATTAATGCATAAGATTTTTATCGCATTTTCTTCAATATATAAACTGACACCATAAAAATATTGAAAATAGACATTAAATAGTTGAGAGAAATAAAATCAGCAAAAATGTGCAACCTTCAAAAAATTTCTATGAGAATAAAAAAATTTTATTGACTTATGGAGGTCGTGTTTCCCAATCCAGACCTCAAATGAACCCAAAAAAAAAAATTGTACTATTCCTATATGGTTGAAACAATTTTCTAAAATTTGAGAATTTTTGGGTTCACGATTTTAGAGAACCATAAATTTCTTTTAGACTAGTCGAAATAGAAATAATATGACAAAATGTATTTTCAACAATCACATAAATAATTTTATATTTTTCATAAAGAAAACATCATAATCATGTTTTTCATAATTTTGATTCAATATAAACACATCATACACAAACATGTATACATTCAAGTATATTGTAAACACAAGATCTTATTGATACCTACAAACTAAGTAGCTATTTTGGGAGATTATGAGGGGACACCCTCCTCCTTCTTGGATTTCTTAACTAACTATGGTGCACCCTAAAATGGACTCTAGATCCAAGAGGGCCCCACATAGGGGGGCATCCCGCCCTATGAATCCACTTTCTTAATTAAATACCAAATTCTAGTTTAGATCAAAATTTTATTTTAGTTAAATCTGTATCCAAATTCAATTACCAACTTAATTTTTAATTCTAATTCAAATCCAAATGTAATTCATATTTAATTCAAATTTACATTCAATTAAATTCTAAATTTACTCAAATTATAAATTCAAATTCACTTTTGATTCAAATCAAATTGAAACAAAAATTCAATTTGAAATTAAATCTCAAATGAAATTTACTCCAAATTGAAAATAAATTTTAAATGAAATATAAATCAATTTGAAATTTAAATTAACTTGAGATTCAAACTCAAATTGAAATTCAACTCTAATGAAACTAAATTCCAAATTAATTTAACTATGTAGGACACATAATTAATTAGGTTAAGTAGGATTTCTTTTTTAATATTCATGGTTCATTAGAATATTCGAGATCCATTTCATAATATGTAACTCCTCAAAATTTTTGCTATGTTTTTTAAATAACTTTGAATATTTCAATAATTAATTTTTTTCTTTGAAAATACAGCAGAAAACATTATATTTTTATAATTAAAAAATTTGCGTAACAAGTGGTTTAGGTCCCAAAAATTTGATTCAAAGTATGAAAGTGACACACATAATCAAAATATCATTTCATTTATAATTTTAACAAAAGTTCATTTATCACTACTAAGTCCATAAATTTACAACAAAATCCTAAAATTTTAGACAACAGAAGTGTCTCAGATCTATTCATGTATGTCTCTAAGTCTCACATGTTTGTCTCTACCTGCCTACCACTTAGCTCATGAAATTCGAACAATATCGTAGGGTGAGACAACCACAATTTTAGTAAGTCTAATCACTCTATATATCCCGAGGGTACTAGAAAAGTGTAGTATAAAATAATAAAACAAATTTTAAACCATTCAAAGTCTCATGCAAACATATTAACAATAAGTAGAGTGACAACGTAACTATAAAGGACCCCAATCACTCAAGTAAAAAAAACCCACAAGGGCACTAGTATAATTATACAAGCATCAAACATGTGAGACTCTCCTCAAAACATGAGTGTGCATTATTTCTTTATTTTAGTTTATGTTGCACTCCCTAAGGCTTACACACAATTATTATTTAAATCTTGTCACTGAAATCGAGGGCACAACTCTTCGATGTCGCTATATGCTCTCTGTCTATAAGGGGTGTATATTTAAACAAATATTTTTAAACCTTGAAAGGACATGAAGTAGCAAGCACCAAGACTTGATCCTAGATGTAGTGTCTCTCATCACTATAAACAACAAAATTCTCTAATCCATGTGGCAGGAAAAATAGGTCTTCTTAGACCAAATGGCAGGCCTTTCTAGCACCTCCATCATTTCAGATCCACGTAATTGTCTCTTACACTCTCGTGGTGGGAGACATGATCCTTTAGATTATATGACAGTCTTCAAGAGCTTGCCATCATTTCGGATCCATGAGAAAAGTGCAAACTTAGTGTGACATCTTAATTAAATTTCAGTTATCAAGAAAACATGCTAAATCACATGGTATTCATCCTAGTTCAGGGTCCATTGCCCCCAATAGCTCGTATAAAGCCACACAATTTAACAATCATATATATAAGCCTCTTTTGCCATTCATGCAAGGAGTATAATTTAAAATCAACTGATTTTTAATGACAAACCTAAGGACCACCAATTTTATTAACTCTCATCATCGACAGGTATATATATTCTCAACAAAAATACACGTTAACAAAACATTTCTCAATAAAAAACTCCAACAAAATTACAATGAACATGGGTAATCATTTATACAAAAAATCATAATGAACATGAATAAAAAATTCTGCAGCAAATCATAATAAACATGAATAATCATTTCTGCAAAAAACATAATAAACATGGATAGCAATTTTTGTAGAAAATCACAATGAACATGAATAATCATTTTATGCAGAAAACACATTAACAACAGAGTGTTAACCAAAATAAAACTTAGCAGGACATATGGTTAACAAGAGGGGTTTTTCAATAAAAAAATATTCAGTCAAGAAACACGTTACAACATAAAGTTTCTCAACATAAAAATTCATCAAAGAAACACATTACAACATGAAGTTTCTAAATCATAACAATTCAACAGAAAACCAATTCAATAGAAAACGTGAACAATAGAGGTTTTCTTAAATAAAATAGAAAATCAATTCAATAGAAAACATGAACAATAGAGGATGATCAACATAAATTCCTGCAATAATTTTAACATTAACAACATACGATTTATCAAATAGAAAACTCAGCAAAATATCATATTATAACAGAGTTTTTAACAACAGAAAAAACCATTAATCAACATAAATTTCTCCACAAACTGTTTATAAAAAAAAAGCAGATTTTCTATACCTTAAAAATACAGGACCCATCTATTTTGCTATACATTTGAAATACATTTTTAAATAAAATTCTGCAACATAACAGTTTAGCATAAAATATACTAACAACAAAAATATTTCAAAAGAAACGCAGTAAAATTTAATCAAAGATTTATATTAGAGTTTTATTTCACAAAATCCAGTATAGTTATTCATTACAATAGAGGGTTTCTCTATCGAAATCCCAACAGAAAAATAGAGATAAACAATATGGATAATTAAAATAAATTCCTAGCAAAAAAAACATTCCATATTTCATAAATGCTATTGCTAAACAATTACAAATCTTAGTGACCCTAAAACTAACTTCAATCTACATGCTCGATCAAATTTCATCATTAAACACCCAAGAAGAACCTAACCTACATAGGGTACTATATAACACCCCAAAATTATAACCTGAAAATATGTTATTTTTAAAAAATAATGATTACAATTGTAACGACCGCAACTCATACCAGTGGCAAAGGGAAAACTTTTTCTTCTTCTTTAAAACAATTATGGAAACAAACCCAGAGGCATGGGGCCTTACAATCATAATACATTCATAACCATGTGGGATCTTACATCACCATTATCCAAACCAAAATAACTTTATTCATCAATCAATAAAGTTTAAGAACAATAAGTAAAGAAATGACAAATAAAGCAAAATATAGAGTCACTTTATCCTCAAAGTAGAATGTCAAGTAGTCACGTCATCCTCGTACTCTCTATAGGAGTCTCTCTCATCATTGGGCATCAAAGGATGTAAAAAACATAAAATATATGGTGTGAGAATCATAGATCATGTGTGCAAATCTCTTTAATGAATCAAATAAGCAAGAAGAGTATAAACCAAATTCATGAAAATTTTTTAGAGAAAATATAACAACTATCTCATAATCCAAATAACCATTCATGCATTTTAAGAACAAGAATCATGCAACAAAAATATATCACAAGTAGAAAAGCAGTAAAGATGCGTGATCTAATGCAAAACAATAAATATGCATGGAACCAATGCATATGCATGAATAACTTATTAAGTTATTATCAGAATTTTCTTTTATATGAATGTTCATATTAAATGCACACACTTTTAGTTTCACTTTTCATTAAAACTCGTGGATACTCAAAATGGGCACAATAATTCTTGAGTTCAAGTTAGGTTCTCAGTTGTAGCTTAATACACAATTTGTATTTTATTATTGGGTTTCATATTTGACCCTCGACCGATATCAGGAATCAATATCATCCATCAGAATATTAGAAATCAATATCTAATGTCAGGACACCAAGAAAATCAACATTCATTGATGCAACTTTCTTGGTATACCAATAACAACAGTTGTGTCTACACACCACCCCCAGGCAAAGTGGTGGAATCTCTCTAAAATTGTTGTAGAGAGGTAAACCACCTAGTTGAGTTCAGGGGCACAATTGCACATGAAGTTTTAGTATCCTCACGATTTTCGAAAAATAAAGTCAAAGATTCTCACACTATAGAAAAGATATTCATGAAGAAGCATTAATTACATTGTTTTTCATTTTTTATCTTTTTATTAAAAGAAAGATTTATTTCTCAATATTCATTTCTCAATATTCATTTTGCAAATCAACATGCAAAACCTAACAACAATATTCATTTTGCAATTCAGCATGCAAAACACCTCACGGGACCTCATACCATTACAATATGAAATAGTGCAATTAATTTAGAATTCAATAAATTTCTAATTGATTTTTGTGATGCATAAAACTAAACATAGAGCATCACCTGCTCGTAGCCCACACAACTTACAGTGGTTCTGTAAGACCCATGTTTTTACCAAAAAAAAAATGGACCTGAGTCGGATTCGAATCCAACCCAGATCCAAACCCCTTTTTATCCCCCCCCTGCTTATTTAAAGCACGCAAAGGGGTAGGGTTTCTCATTCGAGAAACCCTCCCCCGCTGCTCCTTTCTCTCTCCTCATTTGCCCAACACCCTCGCTCCCTCTCTTCCATTTTTTTTGGCCACCGACAGCGCCACTACCATTCCCTTACCCTGAGCATGCCCCCTTCCCTCGCTTGCTCTGCACTCTCTCCCTCGACTTCCTTGGTTCGCCAGAGGAAAATCTAACATCGACCAAAAACCCCTGTGAAAACCCTTTCGCCAATGCCATTCCCTCTTCCCCAATATTCTCTCACTCACCGCGATCGAACCACCACGTTGGTGACCCGATACTCACCCCCCCCCCCCAAACGCGGGTCGACATTTCTTTTTATTTTGAGTTCTCAATTTTGTTTCTTCGCAGCTTGTGCAACAGATCCCGCTCATGTCCTGCGGCCTGAGTCCTTCATTACTTACACTCAAAGATGTTCACAACACCATGACTACTGAAGGTAGGAGAAAGTTATGCAAAGGACAATGGATGAACTAAAATTAAGCAACTAAAACTAAAAAAAAAAGGATAAATATATACATATATATATATATATATATATGTATACATATAACTATATACATACATCTTTAACTCAATGATGCGGTTTTGTGATCCTTATCCTTTTTTATTCTTGTCTTTACTGCTTTCTGTTGCCGCCGCGCTTTTTGTGCACAAGCTTTTGCTTTTTAACTTTATTGCTTTTTGTCTTTACTTTGTCATCGTGCTTCAGTGCACAAGCTTGCTTTTGCATTTGTTTTCTGTCTTTACTTTGTCATTGCGCTTTAGTGCACAAGCTTTTGTTTTCGTATTTGCTTTTTGTAGTTATTACTATTCTTGTCTTTACTTTGCTGTCAAACTTCAGTATACAAGCTTTCCTTTCATGTTAGCTATTCATGTCTTTATTTTGTCGTCACGCTTTAGTGCATAGGCTTTTACTTTCGCATTACTGCTTTTTGTCCTTACCTTGCCATAGCACTTATCACATAGGCTTGCATTCTTTACACTTGTGATTTCTTAAATGCAAGCCTTGTAGGGCACACAGGAGAGCGTATGATTTTTGCTCTTTTCAAAAAGATGCGAATTTATGTACGAATGCTATAGCCTCAACAAGAGGATTCCTTGCACGGATTCTAGCTTCTCGAATACATAGTCTTACAAAGCAAAGTTTGAGATTATTGTGAGTTGTGAAATAGCAATTAGTTTTCTCCAAGTTAGTACATTTGGGAGAAGTCTATCAGATCCATGACGATCTTCTATCATGTATGTTGTATTTCTATTTAAAAAAACTAAACATGTCAAAATAAGTTATTTACATCATGTCTTTGTGAAACTTTGTGTTAGGTATTCTTTTGAGAAACCCATACCCTTGTCATCGTAGCCATACTTTTAGATAGGTACGGTGTTGTTTGAAATACAATGAGTAAGATGCAAGGTCTGTGGTAACCTCGAGGCGTGCAAATGACACATTATTTAAATCATTTATATAGTGATGTTTCACCTTCATAGGCAAGATGCTCATGTTGGTTTAAAGGATCAGAGCATGTTAAATATAAATTAAAATGATTATATTGTTTCTTTCACAACACATTAAAGTTAGGGTTTCTTTTTTAGAAACTCATACCCCTCTCATCGTAGTCATACTTTTAGATAGGTACGATATATTTTTATTATGATGATTGGATTAAAGGTTTGTGGTAACCTCGCAACGTGCAAAGGCACAATGATGAAATAAAAATCACATAAATGGTGATGATTAGCCTTCACAGGCAAGATGCTCGAGTGGGTTGACATACCAGAGCATGTAGAATGGGTCGGTAGTTAAATAAAATTGATGCACTCATTCACCCACTATTTTCTGTCAAAGAGATGATAGAATGAAACAAAAACTCTGATGAATAGGTTATTAACAATCAACCCTCGGGCAAATGACTCGGTCTCCCCAATCATCAGAGTTAAAGAATGAGACTACCAAAAATGAACCTACGTGGTAGATCCCATGGACTTCTGCAGAAGTTGGATGCATCCTTTGAACTAGTGGCCTTTGAAGAATTCTCTTTTGGTCATTGGCGTCCCTTTAGGAGCGGAATCAACTAGCTATTCAGGGTATTGGAAATATACGACATAATAAACTCCCAAATTAGTCTCAATTGTTTCTACGTTCCATGCCTATGCGTACCCGCAAGCCAGTTAATATCGAAATAAAGTTATCATGCTCACATTACTTTTTGAATTGCGCATCTTGTGTTAATTAATTGCTTATCTTGTGTTAGTTAACTGCTTATTATTTATGTAAATGAAATGAGATATCTTATTATTTGTGTAAATCAAATGCTTATGCTAGTTATAGCTTATTACTTGCTAAAATTGTTTACCATGTTAGAATGAAATTCATATGCTTAATTTTGTTATATATTCTCTTACTTGCGTGCCTACCATTTTTTC
This sequence comes from Nuphar pumila, assembly GCF_984573655.1. Classification (NCBI taxonomy): domain Eukaryota; kingdom Viridiplantae; phylum Streptophyta; class Magnoliopsida; order Nymphaeales; family Nymphaeaceae; genus Nuphar; species Nuphar pumila. The sequence goes on along the minus strand of NC_143263.1, from coordinate 83,162,666 downwards.
ATGAAACTGACCCATATTATGAGTACAAGTTATGATTAGGTTTATGAGACGCGGAATAACACGATTGCAAGATGGCTCCAAGATCTCAATGTTTATGCTGGTATTTTGCGCTTAGGATACATTTTAAAGTTTTGCATTTTGTATAAGGGTTTTCTGAGCAAATCCCATTTTATATAAACATGTTATTTCTTTTAATGCATATTGTTTTCCAAATACTTTGTGAGGATTCAATGTATTGTAAAATGAAGGTTTTGACGCTAACATGCCCAAGGCTATCAACTTGTCTCATTTCTTTTCGAAAAATCATTTTCGCTGATTTACTAAAACAAATACTCAGAAAATAAAAGATTTTTTAGTCTCTTTCAAATATTTTGAAAGGTTTACAAGTTCAAAATCTTGGGGCGTTAGATGTTCACTTTTGACCACTAATGCACCTTATGCAAAAAACTACAATGTGCATGCACATATGAAATCATTCATCATGCACACAGATGCACATTCATGCAACCATAATGAGAATGTACATGTATAACCATTCTACATATGCATATAAACACTTGCTTGCAACCTACATCTTGCTTTCATGATTCATCTTATGCAAAATATGAAAACATGCATGTGATCATGATGATGCAATATTCCACTAATCTTCAGAATTCATGTATTCATGATATGTACATTTATGCCAATATAATATTTTAATTTTATGAGCATACATAACAAAAGATATCTTTGCCAATACGGGCATGCTCAGGTTACTAACATAATTACCAAGCCAAAGCTAAGCTGCCTACACAGAGGGCAACATTAATATACTTTTGGCAGCATGTTTCTCATGCATAAGCATGCAACCCAATAGTGTTGACAACAGGCAATGTTGTACAAAAATGTGCAGCCATGGTCGGCCTCACAACCACCCACAAAACTCATAAATACACCACATTTAGCAACATGACAACAAGTCAAATAACAACCATAATAATAAATCAATATTCAACGTACTCATGACAACATGAAAATAAATCTTCTAACATAGTGTTAGCATATATAAAAGTTTAAATTTCATGATGTGTTTGATGCCAGCCCATGTGGCAGCATCAAATAACTCTATGGTAGACATATCATAGGCAAATCGAGCATGGCCCCCACGACCCTCACAAGGGTCAGTTACAAGCTCAATAATAAATTGGCTAGTCACAAACAATCTCAACAACATTTTGACCAAGCTAACAACATCCAATACAGTTATGACCTAAAGGCAATGATAACAACCTCAAGGTAGCCATTTTAAAAGTTAAGTATGTAGCCAAAGACAAGATGCATTATAAAAAGTTTGCATAAACAAACTGATCTTTGGCTTGCATATTAACACCATTAACTGGTCTTGGCTTGCATAACTTCAAGACATTTTTGTTGTGTAATCAAAATAGCAAGTCAAACTATCAAAGTACATAGCCACGACAATGTACACCAACTATTGACAATCAATTGGACTTAAAAGGAGACTAATAACAGCCAAATAAAATTTCTGCAAACATGTATAACTTTTAATGACAGTTTGCAACATAGTTAGTTTATGAAACAACCATAAATTTCTGTGCAGGTAAATAAACTTTTAATGACACTTCACAAAACATAAACAACAATATTTCATGACAGTGTACAAACATAAATGGTGCTAGAAATTAACATAAGAATGAATCAAATAACAATAACATTCATCATTTAAATTAATTTAGTCATTAATAAATAACAATGTCGTCAGAGTAATTCAAGTCCAAACAAATAATAACCATTTTTTCAAAACACAATTCTGAAAATTAAAAATCATTGGCTCTTAGCACCGCCTACATCACTCTGCCATAACTTCGACTTCTTAATCAATATCTATATGTTTATTTATTACGGTTAGACTCTTCGAGCCAACATTGAATATGGACGAAAACCTTTGTAGCAATCCTTTGTATAGTGGACTAGGCAATTCTTGAGGGGAGAGGATGATACAATCCAATTTCTAGAGGACCCTACTCCAAATCAATTGCCCCAGACATATAAAATGGATCCCGATGTTGATTACCTCGACCCACATCTAATGACCCAAATGGATCTAAGTAAGGCGTACTTAGATCCAAATCCTTTATATCAAGGGATTTGGAGGATCCAAGGAATGCTACAGAGCCACATATTGATCATCTGGTTCAATATGGAAAAAAATCCAAATCCAAGTTTTGAAGGCCAAACAACTATTGAGGTACGATTCCTGCAAATCCAAATCCAAGATCCATCCAACAGTGGGACCTACTCCTAAGGTGCCATATCAACATTTGCAACATTTTCAACTAAAAGAGACATTTGGTTTGGAACATCACCTCATTCCGCAATTGGAACCTAGATCCAATGAAGCGGCCAACTAATCAGACCTAGTTCTAAGGAAGCAGACCGATCCAGACCCAGATCCACCCTAAAGGCTGGATAGCCTTTTGGGGCCAACTAGTGAGGTTGACCTCTCTTACAAAAGCCTCCAAGGCTCTTAAAAAACATGTGACCCTTGGGCTTCCCTCCTTTATAGCCTTGGAGCCCAAGAGTATCTTAAATTTGTAGTTTTCAATTAGTGAATTTTTTTTGTACTTATAATAGTAGGTTATTTGCTTTTATTTTACTTTAATTCTTGTAATTATGTAAGAGTTCCCTTGGCCAAGAAAAGGGGCTCAAATTGGTGTAGTTAGGATATGAAAAATAAAATCAAGTTGCCTCCATCTCTCTCTCTCTCAAGAAATTGCCCCTTTCTAATTGGATGTTATCTATATCTTTCTCTCTTTTACCCTTAACCCCTAAGCGCTCTTCCCTCCTTCCTTAGCCCTACGAGTCTCAACCCCTTTGACTCCTTCATATTTTAAAGATCTGAAATTGACTAAGTATTAAGTAGAACCAATTCTATGTAGTATTCGTGTAACGCCCCAAAATTTCAACTTGTGATTTCGAAAACATTATCGAAAAACCTTTCAAAGATTTAAAGTTTTCACTTTTAAAAATGATAGCGGAAGACATTTAGAAAGGAGCACAAGTCAACAATCTTGGGTACGTTAGCTGAAAGACCACCATTCACATGAACAACTACTAAAAAGGAATTGAGGAAATAATGCAATAGATTATTAATAAAATCTGCGGTTTATTACAAAATAAGCAATTTCCCAAAGATCCATAATCTAAAGAAAACCCTAAAACCCAGAGCCAAGACGCTAGCAGAAAGAAGAAGAATCTTGAGTCATATTGCACCACGCCATCGGCCGCCTGTGAAGTCCTACTCCTCACCTGCCCATGAAATGGGTCAGTTTCATAACAAACTAGTAGCTGCACGAATAGATAAGTAGAATAAAATAAAGCCGGACATTCATGATATAAGCAGTTATTATATTAAAACAACCAATACAATTGTAATCTATTCTAACAAGTGTAATATGTGCAAAGAACTATTGTTTGAAGCATTTCAAGCAGTGTAAGTCTCAATCATCTACAACTATTCAAAAAAATATTCTTTAAGTTCTGATATTAACTGGCCTTTGGGTACGCACAGACGCGAAACGTAGAAACAACCGAGACCGATCCGGGGGTTTATTATGTCAAGTGTTTTCATTAACCCGGATGGCTGACTGAGTTCGCTCCTAAGGAGACATTTAGTGACCAAGAGAGAAAATCCCCAAAGGCATTTGTTGCTCATGGATGCATCCAACTTTTGCAGAAGTACCTGGGAGTTACCACCTAGGATAATTTATGGTAGTCCCAATTCCCTTAACTCCGATGACTAGGGAAGTCGAGTCTTTTGCCCGTGGGGTGGTTGTTAACAACCTGTTCATCGAAGTTTTTTGTACCATCAATCATCTCCCTTGATGAACCGTGAAGGTCGAATGGGTACGACGAGGGTTTCTTAACCACTGTCTCATTCTACATGCTCTGGTCTATTAGACCCACTCGAGCATCTTGCCTATAAAGGCGAGTTGTCACCATTTATGTGATCTCAGCATTGTGCTAAATACACGCATTGAGGTTGCTATAACCTTATCATCCAAACATTGTAACACACATGAGGCGTACTTGTCCAAAAGTACGATCGTACCTTCCTAGAGGTACGACTACGATGAGAGGGTAACAAATAATGTCTTATAATTCTTTTGGTTCATACATGACATGTATTTTTCTTTGAGCACTTGGCTTGTGGAAACCAACATTATCTCATTGATATCTATAAGGTGTTGATTGCCCACTTCAGGGTACTTCATTACCTCTTGTAAAACTTTTATACCGCACCTGTCTTAAGGTTCGGTTACAATAGCAATTGCGGTGTGATTCTTACTAGAAATGAGTTTGTTTACCATGTTTACATTAAGTATGCAATTTCAAAAAAATAAGCATACAGAATAGACAATCACAAGTTAAGTAATCCTACAGGTAAGCATGTAGGCCAATTAAACTACTTGATTCCCTCTAGAATGAGTCTACGCATAGAGTTTACATTAAGTATGCAATTTCAAAAAAATCAGAACGAGGAAGACATTGACCAGACAATCATAAGTTAAATACTTCTTCAGATAAGCAGATATGTAAAATAACTATTCTATCTCATAAGTCTTATTTTATTTCATTCATCTAAAATCCTCGTGCGACTTTCCCCTACCTTGGCATGTCGTGCAGCTGCGTACGTCTACGAGTCTAGATGATACGAGGCTCAAGCCGCGGAGCCAGAGCGGGGTTCGATGCGAAGTCTGCAAAAGTGTGAGTATTCAGCGCTACATTATTTATCATGCGAAGAATAGAAAGTCAGGCCTAACGATCGAAAAAGAGGGAGGCAGCAAGGGTGTGCCCCTGTTGGCCGAAATCAGAAAAGCGACAAGGGGCGAGCCCCTGTCTGCCGACAACAACGAGGCGACATGGGATGAGCCCCTGTCGAAAATAGTGAGGCGGCAGAAAGCCAGCCCCTGCCGACAGCATTGAAGCGGCAGAGGCTGAGCTTCTGCCGACATCCTCGAAGCGGCAGGGGTTGAGCCTTTGCTGATAGCCTCAAAGCGGCAGGGGCTGAGCCCTTGCCGACAGCCATGAGACGGCAGGGGGCCAGCCCTTGCCAACAGCATTGAAGCGGCAGGGGTTGAGCGCCTGCCGACAGCCTCGAAGCAGCAGGGGCTGAGCCCCTGCTGACTGCCATGAGACGGCTGAGGGCCAGCCCCCCTGCCGACAGCAACAAGGTGGCAGGGGCCAGCCCCTGCCGACGGTCGAGAGGAGGCAGGGAGCCAACCCTTGCCGACAGAGAGGGGGAGAGAAATCAGGACGGGGGTGACAGAGGGAAACCAACCTTCCGTCGGTCTCGCTATCACCCACAGGGGAGAGAGGGTGTCGCAGGGGCCATTGGTCCCCTATCGGCACTCCGGTGAACCCTTAGAGGAAAAAGGGAACAACAAGGGGCCCGTAGGCCACTTGTCGAGCCTCCGATGAGCACAGGGGAGGTGGGAGGCTGTGGCAGGGGTCGTGCGTCGCCTGTAGGCCTCTCGACGAGGTGACAGAGAGGGGGGGAGTTGAAGAGGGAGGAGAATAGGGAGGAGACGGCGTACCTGAGAATAGGATCGCCGACGTCGTCGGTCGGCATTGGTTGTCACGCGATAGCAACATCGGCGGCATGCGCAGCAAAGGAGGAAGTCGGCGCGATGGGAGCGAAGGGCTTCGAGAGGGAGGTGTGCCTCCTTTCGCCCTCCTACGTTGTTCTTAAAGGGCACTGTGGGGCGATGAATGGGGAAACCCTCGGTGGGTTTCCCTAATCCGCTCGATTTCGCTGGGAGGGAGCGACGCTCGGGAAGGGGGTTTTCTCAAAATCCCCTTCTCGAATCGGGTTATTTTAAAACCCTAACAATGAAGGGCCCGGGTCGGGTCCGAACCCGACCCGGCCCGGTCCGTTACAATTAAATTTTTTTTAACTGTGGGTTTTACATCCTACCCCTCTTAAAAAAAATTTGTCCGCGAAATATTTATTGCCTTCAAGAATCAAAATACAGGTCAGGATATTTTTCCCTGATATCGCTCTCGGGTTCCCAAGTACATTCGTCAATTCCATGATGTTGCCAACGAACCTTTACAAAGGAAATGGTCTTTGATCTTAGCACTTGGTCACGACGATCGATGATTTCCACTGGTCTTTCTTCGAATGTCAAGTCCCCTCTAATGTCCACATCATCATAATGAATGATGTGTGATGGATCATGAATGTACTTCCTCAACATAGATACGTGAAAAACATTATGGATCTGAGCATACTGAGTAGGTAATGCCACACAATAAGCTGCTTCTCCAATCCGCTCCAGGATTTTGAATGGTCTAACGTATATAGGACTTAGCTTTCCCTTCTTCTTGAACTGAAATATGCTCTTTGTCGGAGATACCTTAACAAAAACCATCTCGCCAATTTTGAAGGTAAGCTCTCGTCGGCGTCTATCTACATAGCTTTTCTGTCGACTTTGAGCGGTACAGAGTCGTTCCCGAATCATTCGCACTTGTTAAGTATAGTGTTGCAAAACTATAGGTGCCTCCAATCTTCGTTCGCCAACCTCGTCCCAGTAAATAGGTGATCGGCACAACCTCCCATACAAAGCTTCGTATGGGGCCATCCCGATGCTCGCATGATAGCTGTTGTTGTACGCGAATTCCGCCAGACTGATGTGGGAATCCCACTCTCCCTTTCAATCTATCATAGAAGCTCGAAGCATATCTTCCAAGGTCTGAATCGTACGTTCTGACTGCCCATTAGTCTGAGGGTGAAACGCAGTACTGAACTTCAACTTTATGTTCAAAGCTAGCTGAAGTTGCCCCCAAAACCTTGAAGTGAATCTAGGATCATGATTAGAGATAATCGAGACCGGAACACCATGCAGTCTCACAATCTCTCTAACATAGAGATCAGTGAGACTATCCAACGATTGGTTAAGATGGATAGGTAGGAAGTGAGCAGACTTGGTGAGTCTATCGATGATCACCCAAATCGCGTCATGCTTCCTCCGCGTCCTTGGTAGGCCGACTATGAAGTCCATGGTAACATCTTCCCACTTCCATAGAGGGATCTCTATCTGCTGCATGACCACACCGGGTCTCTGGTGCTCGATCTTGATCTGCTGGCACGTCAAATACTTTGAGACATACTCAGCCACGTCTCGCTTCATTCCGTTCCCCCAATAACTTCGTTGTAGGTCCTTAAACATCTTCGTGCCGCCAGGGTGAATGGTGTATCTAGACTTGTGGGCTTCCGCAAGAATTTCATCTCGTAAGACCGAGTCATCAGGAACCCAAAGGCGCTCCTTCAACCATATACTTCCATCCTCATTCAGACGAAAATGTATATCTGCCAGTATCGCTTGAGCCTTCAACTTCTCGTAACGTGCATCCGTCTTCTGCCCATTGATGATCCTCGCTAGTAGCTCAGGTTGAGCAACAAGGTGGGATAAACCGATTGAACCTTGAGTGATTGAGAAAGGTTCCCAAGAGGCTAGGTCTTCAACCAACCTCCATCCAACAAATAAGGCATTAATTGAAACTTCCGGTGCTTTGCGGTTGAGGGCGTCAGCCACGACGTTCACCTTTTCTGAGTGGTAGGAGAGGGTGAAGTCATAATCTTTGAGGAATTCTAGCCAACGCCGCTGCCTCATGTTCAATTCTTTTTGCGAGAATAGATACTTAAGGCTCTTATGATCGGTGAATGCTTCAAACTGCTCCCCATACAAGTAGTGTCGCCATATCTTTAGTGCGAACACCACCGCAGCTAACTCTAAATCATGAGTTGGGTAGTTCTTCTCGTGAATTTTAAGTTGTCGAGAGGCGTAAGCGATCACTTTCCCATACTGCATCAGCACGACCCTTAGGCCTGACCCAGAGGCATCAGTATAAATCACGAATCCGCCTTTACCAGTAGGTAAGGTCAAAATAGGAGCACTGGTAAGTCTCTCTTCAATAACTGAAAACTCGCCTCGCACTTCTCGTCCCATAAGAATTTGGCCTTTTTCTTCAGCAACTTCGTCAGGGGTAACGCAATTTTTGAAAAATCCTGAATGAATCGTCTATAGTAACCTGTTAGTCCAAGAAAACTCCTGATATCACGTGCGTTCTTTGGTTGCTGCCAACTGAGTACAACCTTCACCTTTGCAGGGTCCACGAACACTCCTTCCTTAGAAATAACGTGTCCCAAAAACATAACTTCTTCGAGCCAGAATTCACATTTAGAGAACTTGGCATACAAACGTTCCTTTCGCAGGGTCTCCAACACGATGGTTAGGTGTTCCTGATGTTGCTCTCGACTTTCTGAGTACACCAAGATATCGTCAATGAACGTGATCACGAAGATGTCCAAAAATGGCTTGAACACCCTATCCATTAAGTCCATGAAAGTTGTTGGGGCATTGGTCAGTCCGAACGGCATGACCGTAAACTCGTAATGTTCGTATCTCATCCGAAAAGCAGTCTTAGGAATATCATCATTCCTGATTATGAGTTGATGGTATCCAGACCTAAGGTCGATTTTCGAGAAAATTTTAGCCTTTTGTAACTGATCGAACAAGTCTTCGATACACGGCAATGGGTACTTATTTTTTATCGTGGCCTAGTTGAGCATTCGATAGTCGATGCACAGACGCAAGGTCCCGTCCTTCTTCTTCACAAAAAGCACAGGAGCTCCCCAAGGAGATACGCTTGGGCGAATGAATCCTTGATCCAACAACTCCTGCAACTGCTTCTTCGGCTCCTCAAACTCAGCTGACACCATTCTGTAAGGTGCTTTAGAGACTGGCGTCGTACTTGGTAGCAATTCAATATTGAATTCTACCTCATGAGATGGTGGAAGTCCCGACAACTCTTTAGGAAAAACGTCGGGATAATCGCGAACAACATCCAGCTCACCGATGGGAATAGGCATTGAATCTGATTGGATAACACTAACCAAAAAGGCACAAGAAGTTTTGCGTCTTAAGCGCCGAGATCATCCGTTTTGCCCGCACAGGTCTGGGAATTCTGAATTCTACTATCGGAGAGCCTGGAGATGATAAAACGATCTTGCCATCACGGCAAAATATCTTGTCATGATACTTGTGCAACCAATCCATGCCTAGGATGACATCAAATTCTATCATCTTAAGCAAGATAGCACAAGCAGGCAAGTGTCGTTCTGCCACAACAACGTCCAATTCAGGTAGGTAAGTGGTGCAAACTGTGTTCTTCCCAACGAGGTTATACACGTCTAAAGCGTTGTGAAGTAATTTTACAGTTATATGCAATTATTTTACATTTTTTTTTAAACAAACGAGTGTGTAGCACCACAATCAAAGAGTGCAAAAGTTGCTTGACCAACAACAAGAATGGTATCTTGAACGAGATCCCCTTTTGTCAATTGATTGACCGTGGCTGCATAAAGTCGACCCGGCTCCCTGTCACTGCTTGGTTGTGCTCGATGTTGTTGCTGATGCGATGGTCGAGGAGGCTGAGATACGTTGTCGATACGCTTGAGGTTGTTTGTTGCTTTCTTTCGGCAGTCGCGTATGAAATGACCCATCTTGCCACAGTACAGACATCCGCCAGTGTCCCACAGACAAGATTGTCCTACGTGAGGCCTCTTGCACTTGGGGCAGTTATCTCCAAATGGTTGTCTGGGCGGTGGATGACTCTGCTGTCGTTGGCGCTTTGTCGGAGGAAACTGTTTCTTCCCTCCCTCAGTCTTCACCGATAATGGTGGCCGCTGCCCTGGGCCGCCGGAATAGGTCTTCTTCTGATCACCACCTGTCGCGAGTGACTTTTTGGCTTGCACACTCTTTGAACGCTCCCAATCCTCGTTCAGTAGGGTAGCTGCTGCTACCGCAGCAGAAAAAGTTGTGGGCATGCTGGTGAGAACCCTATGCCTGAGTCCTTCCTTCAGTCCGCGAATGAACTTCCCAGCCCGCTCATGATCATCCTCAAATAGGTGAGGACAGTAGCGCTTCAACCGTTGAAATTTGTTGACATATTTGTTCAAACTTAAGCTGCCTTGGCACAGCTCCAGAAATTTCACCTTCTTCTTTTCCCTCGCATGAGGAGGAAAGTAGTTTATGAGAAAAGCCCTCTGAAAGGCCTCCCAAGGAATCACCTCAGCACCTACGAACTGCACCTCCCGGGTAGTGTCCCACCACTTGCGAGCGTCGTTCTTCAATCGAAAGGACCCCAACATCGTCTTCTTATCGTCAGGAATGGACAATACTTGGAACACTCATTCCACTTCTTTGACCCAACTCTCCGCCAAATCAAGGTCAACCTTGCCAGAGAAGGTAGGAGGGTCAAGCTTCAGAAAATTTTCATATGTGGCGGTTGGTGTATTCCCAACAAGTGAACCCGAATCCTGCTGGGGGCGACCCTAGCTACGAATCGCCTCTGCCAACGAGTTGAGGGTATCCATCATGAATCTCCTCTGCTCACGCAACTCATGAGCCATATTGTTGCTTGAGTTCCCCGTCATCCTTAAAAAATAACAAAGGTTAAAAGTTAAAATACCGAAGAAGCACAATAAAACATAAGTATAAGAGCAAAGGCAAAATATAGGTCTTTATTACGAAAGTCATTTATTTTGAATCCAGTTGTGCTGATACATAAGCAAAAGTTCAATTGTGTAATGATAAATGAGTTCACAGACTCCAACAAAACTTGGTGGGTGCTATCTCCTCTTAGGGACGGCTAGAGTACTTCCTAAGATATTCCCTTCTATTGCCTGTGCGCCTGAATTTGCGCTTAGGGGTGAAGGGAGGTGGCTCCCCATAGGAGGTCTCCTGCCCGTAGAGGGGTGTCGCAGGAGTATATTCCGGTGAGCCAAGACTGTAACTTGACGAATCAGTTGCAGGCGTGTATGTTGGTGATACACCGCCCATTGGGTCTGTTGGAGGTGGCGGTTGCTCGTCTGCAGTCAAAATTGCGATCCTGCCATCATGCTCAGCCTTGCGAAGGCAAACATCCATGGTGTGCCCTGATTCTCCGTAGAATACGCACTCCTCTGCTAACTCAGGGGGAACAAAATCTCGCGATGACTCTTGTGGTGTCTGATGGTGCACCCGAACATGCGAAGGCGCGAATCCACCATCTCGAGCATACACCTCAGCCCACGTTGCTGCCAAGGGTATTTGGTAGGCGATCGGTAGTGGGAAGCCTTGATCATCCGTAAAAATGGATAGAGAAGGGCGGTTAGCCCAGTAACCAGCCCCGAACATCCCATGTTAGCCCCTCTCCCTTACGGAACGACCACGCACCCTACGCGTGCCCATATCGTGACTACCACTAGAACCAGCAAACACATCCATCTATCTGACAGTACTACGAATAGAAACAAGAATATAATTTAGTCTAAACATGCGATAAAATATCAAAGACATACTTACAACGCGATGGGATGCTCAATAGTCAAGATTCATCTCTTTCTGATCTGGCTCTGATACCAAGTTGTAATGCCCCAAAATTTCAACTTGTGATTTCAAAAAACAGTATCGAAAAACTTTTCAAAGATTTAAAGTTTTCACTTTTAAAAGAGATAGCGGAAGACATTTAGAAAGGAACACAAGTCAACAATCCTGGGTACATTAGCTGAAAAACCACCATTCACATGAACAACTACTAAAAAGGAATTGAGGAAATAATGCAATAGATTATTAATAAAATCTGCAGTTTATTACAAAATAAGCAATTTCCCAAAGTTCCATAATCTAAAGAAAACCCTAAAACGCAGAGCCAAGACGCCAGTAGATAGAAGAGGAATCTTGAGCCATATTGCACCACGCCATCGGCCGCCTGTGAAGTCTTACTCCTCACCTGCCCATGAAATGGGTCAGTTTCATAACAAACCAGTAGGTGCCCGAATAGATAAGTAGAATAAAATAAAGCCGGACATTCATGATATAAACAGTTATTATATTAAAACAACCAAAACAATTGTAATCTATTCTAACAAGTGTAATATGTGCAAAGAACTATTGTTTGAAGCATTTAAAGCAGTGTAAGTCTCAATCATCTACAACTATTCAAAAAAATATTATTTAAGTTCTGATATTAACTGGCCTGTGAGTATTCATAGACGCAAAACATAGAAACAACCGAGACCGATCCGGGGGTTTATTATGTCAGGTGTTTTCATTAACCCGGATGGCTGTCTGAGTCCGCTCCTAAGGGGACGATCTGTGACCAAGAGAGAAAATCCCCAAAGGCATTCGTGGCCCATGGATGCATCCAACTTCTGCAGAAGTACCTGAGAGTTATCACCTAGGATAATTTATGGTAGTCCCAATTCCCCTAACTCCGATGACTGGGGAAACCGAGTCTTTTGCCCGTAGGATGGTTGTTAACAACCTGTCTATCAGAGTTTTTTGTACCATCCATCCTCTCCCTTGATGAACCGTAAAGATCGAATGGGTACGACGGAGGTTTCTTAACCGCCGTCCCATTCTACATGCTCTGATCTATTAGACCCACTTGAGCATCTTGCCAGTGAAAGCGAGTTGTCACCATTTATGTGATCTCAGCATTGTGCAAAATGCACGCATTGAGGTTGCTACAACCTCATCATCCAAACATCGTAACACACATGAGACGTACTTGTCCAAAAGTACGATCGTACCTTCCTAGAGGTACGACTACGATAAGAGGGTAACAAATAATGTTTTGTGATTCTTTTGGTTTATACATGACATGTATTGCTCTTTGAGCACTTGGCCTGTGGAAACCGACATTATCTCATTGATATCTATAAGGTGTTGATTGCCCACTTCAGGGTACTTCATTACCTCTTGTAAAACTTTTATACCGCACCTGTCTTAAGGTTCAATTACAATAGCAATTGCGGTGGGATTCTCACTAGAAATGAGTCTATTTACTAAGTTTACATTAAGTATGCAATTTCAAAAGAATAAGCATGCAGAACAGACAATCACAAGTTATGTAATCTTACAGGTAAGCATGTAGGCCAATTAAACTACTCGATTCCCTCTAGAATGAGTCTACCCAAAGAGTTTACATTAAGCATGCAATTTCAAAAAAATCAGAACGAGGAAAACACAGACCAGACAATCATAAGTTAAATACTTCTTCAGATAAGCAAGTATGTAAAATAACTATTCTATCTTAGAAGTCTTATTTTATTTCATTCATCCAAAATCCTCGTGCGACTTTTCCCTACCTCGGGATGTCGTGCAGCTGCGTGTGTCTACCGGTGTAGATGATACGAGGCTCAGGCCGCAGAGCCAGAGCGGGGTTCGATGCGAAGTCTGCAAAAGTGTGAGTATTCAACGCTACATTACTTATAATGCGAAGAATAGAAAGTCAGGCCTAACGATCAAAAAAGAGAGAGGCAGCAGGGGTGTGCCCCTGTTGGCCGAAATCAGAAAACCGACAAGGGGCGAGCACCTGTCTGCCGACAATAGCGAGGCGACAGGGGATGAGCACCTGTCGAAAACAGCGAGACGACCAACCCTTGCCGACAATAGTGAGTCGACAGGGGCTAAGCCCCTGTCGACAGCAACGAGACGGCAGGGGGTCAGCCTCTACCGATAGCAACCAAGCGGTAAAGGCTAAGCCCCTACCGACAGCCACAAGACGGCAGGGGGCCAGCCCCTGCCGACAGCCTCGAAGCGGCAAGGGCTCAGCCCCTGTCGACAGCCATAAGACGGCAGGGGGCCAACCCCTGTCGACAGCATTGAAGCGGCAGGGGCTGAGCCCCTGCCAACAGCCTCGAAGCGGCAGGGGTTCAGCCCCTGCCGACAACCATGAGACGGCAGGGGGCCAGCCCCTGCCGACGACCGAGAGGCGGTAGAGGGCCAACCCCTGCCGACAGAGAGAGGGAGAGAAATCGGGATAGGAGTGACAGAGGGCAACCGACCTCCCGTCGGTCTCCGTATCACCCACAGGGGAGAGAGGGTGTCGCAGGGGCCATTGGTCCCCTGTCGGCACTCCGACGAACCCCCAGAGGAAAAAGGGAACGACAGGGGCCCCGTAGGACACCTGTCGGGCCTCCGTTGGGCACAGGGGAGGTGGGAGGCCGCGATAGGGGTCGTGCGCCGCCTGCAGGCCTCCCGACGAGGTGACAGAGAGGGGGTGGGGGGGGGGGGGGTGGGGAGTTGAAGAGGGAGGAGACGGCGTAGCTGGGAATAGGATCGCCGGTGTCATCGGTCGGCAGTGGTTGTCGCGGTGGCGGCGACGTCGGCGACGTGCACAGCGAAAGAGGAGGTTGGCACGATGGGAGCGAAGGGCTTCGAGAGGGAGGCATGCCTCCCCTCGCCCTCCTACATTGTTCTTAAAGGGCAAAGGGGGTGATGAATGGGGAAACCCTCGGTGGGTTTCCCTAATCCGCCCGATTTCGCAGGCGGGGAGCGGCGCTTGGGAAGGGGGTTTTCTGAAAATCCCCTTCTCGAGTCGGGTTATTTTAAAACCCTAACGATGATGGGCCCGGGTCGGGTCCAGACCCAACCAGGCCTAGGTCCGTTACAATTAAATTTTTTTTTTTTAAACTATGGGTTTTACAATTCATGTGGATTGCAACAACCCTTCGATGGACGTGGATCAACCCTATATAAAACATAGTTCTTTAGCTTACCCGAACATACCAGACATCTTCTCAACTAAAATATACATTCTCCAAATTATATAAGTCCTTAGAACCCATTTCTTAACTCTCTTCAAGCCTAAACACCTCATAAACCAAAATCTCGATAAACCTCCTATTGTCATAATATATAGAAAATATTTTAACTTATCTTTAACGTTTCTCCCAAACCCCCATCTAGTTCAGACATGCAAAATAACCTCAGAGACCCCCTACGTGTCCTTAACCAACCTATCAAATCCTGACTCACGTTTAGGAGAATTAAATCTGACACGAAAACCTGTTATGCCCAAAATCCGGTCAAACAATAAACATGAAAAACATGAACCAATCTCGTGCCTATTTTTAATTTTCAAATCAGACCGTCCTAGTCTCTCAAATTTTACCCAAATCTTCTCTAACCGGTTCATAGCCTAACCCTATTTTTTGTGATTTCTTTGTTTTTTTATTATGAGAGGAATTATTCTCTCACACAGAGTCTATCAAAAATTGAACATAATTTCGTTCCCGAATAAATCCATATTTCTGTCTTGTTGGTAAATTTTGGCACAAGTCCTTTCATGTGTCATTCGAGTGCCCAATTTTCAGGTTTAGAGTGATGTTTTGAATATGGATGCCGATCGTAAGCATTGTAAGTTAGGTCCTTTGTAATTTTGGCTTCCTCGGATAAATCATCATAGACTCGAATCTGAATCCAAATTATGCAATATAAATACCAACACAAATCTAGATCTGAATTATACCATATACGGCAGGGATCTAGATCCGAAATATACCATACATGGCAGGGTTGAATTAAGATTCAGAACATATATGTGGTACTAGATCCAGCATAAAACAATAAAATCTAAGCCCTCTACAAGTGAAAATTGAACTTAAATTGGATTCTGGTCTAGTCCAAGTTAGTCCTTACCTAAAATACTTATCTCGATCAATCCGATTCCAAATAAAATCTCATTTTAGCAAATCCATATCCACATTTAAAAACAATCTTACTGCAAGGATCTAAATCAGGAAATGATGCGTTTGATTTGGATCAGATATCCAATTATGTCCGACCTGTTTAACCCCCTTAATAAACTCCGAAAGCCTGTGGTGTGCACAAAAAAGAGTATTTCTTGAAATCTCATTTGAGCTTAGAAAAAACTTCAAATGGATACTTGCCGCTACCTATTAAGAAGCCAAAAGACGTCGTGGCCGTATCCCGACACAGGAACTTGACTTTTGAGTCCAACAACAAATCATTTACATTTATCGCAGCGACAAAACCAGCGCAGCAAGCCATGAACCGCTACCGAGAGAGAGAGAGAGAGAGAGAGAGTGTGAGAGAGAGAGCTGCGAAGATTGTGGGTAGTCCAGCCGGCCGGCGGGCAGTGACATTCCGGCTTGTCCATGTCTTCCGGCGGTGATTCCGGCGGAGGGATGACCCTCATGGATCTGATCACGGCAGACCCATCGGCGTTGGCCCAACCCTCCGCTGGAGCTCCGGCCAGCACCCTCGGCAAGCCCTCGCAGCAACCTCAGCAGCAGTCGTCGACGGGCACCGAGAAGCGGTCGAGGAGGAGCACGTTGATGCAGATCCAGAACGAAACCATTTCTGTGGCCAAGGCCTTGAACCCCGTTCGCGCCAACATCATCCCCCAGAAGCAGAAGAAGGTAAATCAATTCCATCAATATTTGTATCAGAAGGCCTCTTTTCCCCATTCTCCTTTTCTTTAATTGATTATTCGGCGAACGCGAAAGTTCTTCGCGAATTTTATCATTTGTCATTTGTAATCGCGAACGAACGAATTGATCTCTCTTTTTAGATATTCATTGTCAATTTTGTACCAGTAGTGCTGCTACATGCAACACAATGGCAATCAATTCGTATTTACGGTTCGATCCAAGAGTTGGATCGGATCCTGATCTCAATTTCCTCAGCATCAGACACAGTTGATCATTTCGTGACATCATTCCAGAATACACATAAGTGTAGACTTATTTTTTTTCGAAGAGTGGAAAAAATGGGTGCTTGTATAGGAATGCAGGCTGTACGAGTGTATCTTGATTGGTTTCTTCGCACGGTTTGGTGTTAATTGGTTTCTTTTTGTTCTGTTCAGCCCGTGTCATACTCGCAGCTTGCAAGGAGCATCCATGAGCTTGCGGCTACATCTGATCAGGTTTGAGTTGGTCTCTTATTCATCTTTGTGCTCGCGTTGGGCTTTGATCTTGCCCCATTATGTTGTGATTTCCTTATCTGCAGAAAAGCTCCCAGAGGCAATTGGTTCACCATGTGTTCCCAAAACTTGCAGTGTACAATTCGGTTGATCCTTCATTGGCACCTTCACTAATCATGGTGCACCTCTTCTTTCTTGCTTGTATTATGTTTCTGAATTCTGCATTTCATGTTTGAGAGCTTCTTTTATGAAATTTACTAGATGACTGTACAAAGGTCCCTGTCTAAAGTTTGTCAACCAGAAAAAGAAGAGAAGAAAAAAGAAAAAAATGTAGTTGGTCGAAGTTCGAAAATCTAAATAGTCATTTGAAAGTTTGTTCAAGCTCAATTACAGGATGCTTGCCTCACTTATGGGAAACCTAATTGCTGTAGCGGGTACTTATTGACTGCAATGCATGTTACGAAAGGTGCAGTTGCAAAATCATGACTCAACATGCAAAATGGTTACAAGAAATATGTTTAGGCTGACTTCATGACTCTGTCAACTGCAAGCAGCACAGAGCCTTTCATTTTTTCTCTGGATTTGAAACAAGCGCCATGGGAAAAAGACTGCAAAAGCCTGTCTTTTTTCTTTAATTATATGAAGAAAATCACTTTCAGCGACTTGAAGGTTGTTTAACCAAATTTGAATCATCTTACCAAAGCTAACCACTTTCGTTGGATATATATATATATATATATATATATATATATATATATATATATATATATATATATATATATATATATATATATATATATAAAGGTATATAAGGGTAGTGTTTGCTACCCTCGCGGGTAAGGAACCCCAAAGTTAGGTGTATGTGTATAGAAAACTTGCTCTACATGAATACTTGGAATTCCTCTAAATAGTTGCATAGATTGCCATCCATCAAGAATTTAGTCTTACTAGAGATCATATGAAGCATTTATTAGATTGGTTTTAGCATCAAAATCTGAAAGAACTGGGACAATCTTCATTTACTCTGTTTCCAGATTCCTTAGAATTAACTCTATGAGAGGCCAATCTAAAGGAATCTTAGTGACTAACCTTGTTAAATGACATTGGTTTGATCTATTGATAAATGAAGCTTTTACATGAGCTCAGAAGCTTGTTTCCTAGTAATTGCTAGAGCCTTCTAAAAGAAAAGGCAACTACTACAGCCAAAAGCTAGGCTTTTCATAAGCCAAGCTGAAAGCACACATACAGTCTTTGAAGTACGGTTTTGAGAACATGAGAATGGCAGTGATATGCATAAGATTTTTTGCTTTTGTTATAAATTAAGGAATTCAAGTTGCCGAAGAAAGGAATCAAATGTATCAATTTAAGTCATGTTTTGAAAATAAATACTTTAGAAATTTAAACATGAAGTCGAGAGCTTGATCAAAAGGTCTTGGATGAGAAATAAGTGGCCTTTGGAGGAGGAGGAGGAGGTATGGGTCGGGTGTGGCAGTGAAAAAACTGTTTTTTGATGAAGATGTGAGGCTGATTTAGAGTTTAGTCTGAAGGAAGGGTTAGGTCAGGCTACCTCAAACTTGAGATCTAGGTGAATGACCGAGGATTGAGGAGTGGGGAGGTCATTGAAAGGGATGCTCTTTGAGGTGATGATTCTAACCAAGGATCAATGAGCAGAACATTCATAGAGATCAGACCCTAGTTTGGTGGTTTTCAAGGATCAATGAGCTGGACATTCATAGAAATCAGGCCCTAGTTTGGTGGTTTTAGCTAAGGGAAGCTTTCCATTGCTTGGATATTCTGGTGCTTGCTAAGTAAATGGGGAGCAAGAGATGTTCCTTAAGTAGTCTCGATGGTGAAGAATATAAGATTGGAGATAAAGGCAACAAGAAACTCAAGAGAGGACTAAGAGCCTTGCTGGGTGAAGCATCTCTTGCCAATGTTATCTCAGACAATAAGGGAAGACCCAGGGGTTTAAACCTTTTAGAGAATGAAATTGTGCATGTGAAATATTAGAGGTCTCAGTAGAGGAGACCGAAGATAGTACTTGGCTAATTTTAGGCATTAGATTAAATGTGAAATCTTGTGTATCTTTTAGGTGAAAGATTCAGCACATTGACAATAGGTTGATAAATTCTATTTGGTGGGGATATAGTACGACTTCTTGCCAATGGATGGTTCATTGGGAGAATTTTCAAAATGTGGTGGGGACCATTGGTAGGTAGAACGTCATGGCCCGACACATCATTGACCCATGGTTACATCTTAGGGTGAGTCTCTTTGTCCACTTACGGAGCTTGGTAATCCTTTTCGTCAATTCATTCATGAGCTTTAAGGGCTTATGAATACATCTGGAAGTCCCTGATTTGGAATGATATTCCTATTCATTCTTTTCTTTCTGTGAAATAAAAAAAAACCTTCGTGGTCGTCAGGGCCCCTAATAAGCTAGTCGTAATGCTAGAAATACTAGTGTTAGGGAATCGTCGGGTAAGTACCAAGTAATGGAAAATTTTCCACACCATCCCACTTGATGCTTTAGCATGACATCCGGTGGATCCAGATGTTATACTACTAGGGATTTGATCTCTATGGTCAACATATAGCTTATGTTGGTGAAGAAATACGTGTTCCTGAACATGGAACCATGTTGGAGCTCTTTCTTTTTATCTTTTTAGGGTTGGTGTGAAGCGACTGCAGAAGAAAGACCTCTTCCATTCATGGCCGATTAATGGGAAGCTTGGGTGAAAGGAAAACCTGTGGAGTCAAATCTAGACCACTTGATAGGCTAAGAAATAAGATTTTCTATTGGAATGGAAACCCGATCATGGACTTGTAGGGTTTGGAAGATTTGTCGAAGGTTGACTACCGATGGTACATTTGATCGGCCCCCTTCGTCACATCAAGGTTCTTAAAGAAAAAAAAATTTCTTCCTTTTGAAGCAAAATCTTATTTTCCTATAGTTGCCTCCGCTGCCAACATGGAAACATTATTGGATTTGGCACTGGGTTTGCTCAGGCTTGGAGGGCCGTTCTTCCTCATGAACTTTTCCAGTGTCCTGGAAACAAATGAATACCGAACATGTTTACTAGAGGCCAACCTTGAGGGGTGCTCTTGGCCTGTATTCCCACTAAAACATCATATGTTAGTATGGATGGCAGTAAGACGAGTAGTTGGGCTTGTCCCTTTGACTAATTACGCTATCCTCGGTGATGACATTGTCCCGATGAGAAAGTGGCAGTATACCAGACACCGTTTGGTATGTTTTTTGACCCTATCTCCTGAGAAGTCGCTCTAAAAAATCCTACGAGTTCGCAAAGCGGTTTCTTTAGTATACATAGATTTCTCTCCCATATTCGTCAAAATATTTCTCACTTTGTGTTATTCGGTAGCAACTCCTATGTTCGGTCTCATTATAGACAAAGTGGAGAGACTCCGTCTTTCCATGACTTACCGACGAAGGGGGGTCTTCCACTAGGGTCTGCGGTGCTCCTATGAGACCAACATCTTGTAGATGGCACCGTCATATGTGTTGCATGATGTAAGCATCAGGTCCGTTTCCGTTTCCTCTAGAAAAGTGGTTGACCTTTCCTGATGTTCGGGGTCACCATATAGGTAAGGTTTGGCGAGATCTTTCTTGTTACATAAGATTAGATGAAACCCACAAATTTTGTTATCTACGGGAATTTGATGTACCAATAGATTATCTAAAAGAACCTTGCATACTTGGGCCTTGGTTCCGTATGTGGCTTAAATAGAAAAGTGGTACTCTCTAGCGGAAGCGCTATTAGACTATTCACTATCGTTTGATGTTTTAATCAGACAGCTTGTCATTCCTCTTAAGTCCTCTAGGAAAGACAAAGAAAAGATTCTATTTAGAAAAGGTGTAATGTTTAAGTTGTATGACTATGTTCATTCGATAGTTCCTTCTCCTTACCCCTTAGGAATAAAAAATCTTGAGTGGAAAGGAAAGAAATTCCTTGGAATTGTCGATCTCAACCTCCTGCAGTTATTTATTTCATTTACCAGCGTAAATAATTAGAAGGACGAGCGTTTTCTTAAGGCATGTATATTGTTCATTTATGGTTGCAACTGAAAATCAAAGGCAACCCAATAAGGCTTTGGAGACAAGTCAGGAAGAAAACATTTCAAATTAAGCACACTATTCTATTCATCATTCTTTTTTTCCCTTTTTCTATTACAATCCTAATTGCATTGTGTCCTTTTGAGCAAGTACATTGTTCTTTAAAAATACAATTTAAAAAATAACAATCTCTACTGCAGTACAAACCTTCTGTTCTTTTGCCAATGTCCTCGTTCACATATACTACAAGTGTCCTTCAAAATCTTCGCTACTACTATCAGCCAGTTTCACTTTGAAAATTATAATAACTAAGTAATGAGCCGTTCCGACTAAGCAAGCTGCCAATTACAACTTAAATAGTTTACAGTTTTGGGTCCACTTTGGAAATTTTTTATAGTATAGTGCACCTTAAAACATTCTTTCAGAAACAACTCATTTTGAAAATATTGTTGGATATCCTTATCTCCCTAAAAACAATATCTCAAAACTAGGTTGCTTTGAAGATCCTTTCAGCATTTGAGTTATTTTACAAAGACCTTTTAAAATGTGGTTTTTTTTAATGCATTTTTTTTTCAAAATGCTGTTCATCTTCAAATATCAGGACACATGAAAATATCTTTAGATTTTTGGCCTACTTTTAAAATATTAGTCACTTTCAAAATACAAAAAGTACTGTATATTCCCAAAACAGTTAGATTTTGTTTGGGAACCGGTGTTGGGAGGGAATTACAGGGGCAATGAGGGCAGTGAAAGTATCTGCGGATTTCACAACATCTTGCAGGGATGGAGATGAAATTTATATTTCTCAAGATCATCATCCCTCTGATCTCCATTGCGCATCCCAAAACTGGGTCATCAAATGGCAAAAACCAATGGGATACTGTGAATCCTCATTGTTTCTCCCAACATGGGCTCCCAGACAGAGCCTTAAAGACCTTGTTCAGATTCAGAGTAGTGAAGTTTTTTGTTCGGTTTCACTTCCTACAATCATGTCCAGTTCACTCACATCATGGTTAGAGTTGAACATAACCACATTACACTTGCTGTGATTAATTGATAAACCGGAAATAGCCTCAAATACCTTGAGTGCCAGACATGTTCTACTCATTCATTGTCAAAACCAATGAATCTGAAGTGTGTTTCCTAATAAATGAACCATACAAAAATGCCATTTAAAGTGTTCTAAGTGTGGATCTGACCCAATCCAAACTTGCAAAACCAACCCAACTTATATATGGGTATGGATCTAAGCAATCTAAACCCATAATATTGATCCAATTATATATATATATGTGTGTGTGTGTGTGTGTGTGTGTGTGTGTGTGTGTGTCCGTACCCCCATACCCGCATTTTCAAAATTTGTCATGTCGTACCTCGAACCCGTACCTGCACCTATGTGACATAGCCCACAGGCCTTGAGAGAAAAAAAGGTCAAGAAAATGCAAAAAAATCAGCCTTTTCTACTAGAGAGTACAGTCCAGTCAAATGTAGCCAATATTTTCTCATGTGTGTGTGTGTGTGTGTTCTCATGTATGTATACCCAAGGATCAGACTGCAACAAAATGCACACAAATAGGCAAGGAATACATAATGAAGATGTGATGAAGACATTGCATACTGATCTGTGCCTTCCAGCCAGTTTTCAACTCATGAAGTCTACTATAATGCAGTTAGTGGACATTAAAGTGCAGATTGATGCTCTTTAATTGTCCTAGGGCAAGTTCTATAAGTTAATACTGATGGTTTCAGAGCCTGTGTTACCATTTGTGGTGTTTCATGGGCCTTCAGGGTGTTCTCCCTCTGCTTTAATCAACTCCAGCAGTTCCAGTTGGTCTTCTCAGAACATTGCATATGACGTTTATGTTATTCAAGATTTCTTTTTATTTTCTCTGCTCTTGCTTGAGTAATAGCAAGTATTTGGTTTTGAAACATTCTCTTTTCTTCTTGCAGCTTCACCAGCAGTGTGAGGATAGAAATGTTCTGCGTTATGTCTATTATTATTTGGCCAGGATTTTATCAGATAGTGGTTCTCAAGGATTAAGTCCTGGTGGTGGAATCCCTACCCCTAACTGGGATGCACTGGCTGATATTGATGCTGTTGGGGGGGTGACCAGAGCTGATGTTGTACCTCGAATAGTTGAACAGCTTAGTTCAGAGGCTTTAAATGCTGATACTGAAAGTAGGGTGGCTCCTGTATCCCATTCCACCATGACCTTTTATTTCAAGACCTGGTTTTTTGTCATTGTTGAAACTTGGTGAATTTCTTCTGTAGCTATTTCCTATCATGAAATAATGGCTGATATATTGTTATGTATCTGTGTTATATTGAAATAATTCTTCTTACTTTCTGAACTAACTTCATATTATTTTTGGACATTTTTTTTTACTATTCTGAATTGGCTTATATTAGTATATATTTCTATCCTATAATGAGCTGTGCTTAATTGCTTATCTTTTCCTATTTAACATACCTTGTATAGCATCTTATAACATCTTCATTGTGTGAAAGTATTGATTTGTTGCCCTTAACTTATCCTGAATTTCACTGTTTTGCAAGCTTCTAGCTTTCAGCCCATTTCTTTAAGCACTAAGTGTCAAAGCATATCTTTATCAAAATGCCTCTTATGTCGCACTGTAGCCTCCAGGTTGGGATGTGGGGGATGCCCCAGCAATTGTTTAAACAAAAGAAGAGATGTTTAAATGTAGTTTTAATGCGCTAAGACATTGCATGTTGCATTATGTTGTATATTTTCTGTTACATTTATTAAATTTTGGCATGTTTATGAATAATTATCCAAAGCTAGACTTATGAAGACATGAGATGAAATGATATATTTTATGGCCTTCTCATATTGGAAAAGAATGATATTGTATTGTTAAGGAACCTAAATCTCGTGGCAGATTGTTCCCCCTGTCACAGTTGACAGCTTTTCTCCTTTGAACTTGGGCCATGGCTATTGAACAGTAGATGCAGATATGGGGATGATTGTTATGATTGAAAGGTTATCTGTTAGCATCTTAGTGCTCAGCAGTAAGGACATGTATGTTGAACTTAACACCAATTATAGTTAATCTAATGAGACAATGAGTGGCTTTTCTTTTTACAAATTTTTATATTTTCTTGTTTTAAAGTTTATTAACTTGGGAAAATCTTGTTCATCTAAATATTACAAACTCTTAGCTCAAACTGGGATTGGGCATAGGCGAGGTCACCTCTATTTCTTGGATTATCTTGATGTAGAGTGTTGCGGAGACCTGTTTGAGCGCTGCAGTTTTGGAGTCATTTGTTTTGTGGCACTGTAGATTGGGTCATGTATCTAGTTCTAGGTTGCAATATATCATGTCTTTAGATAATCTAGGTACCTATAAATATTAGATGTTGTGAGAGCTGTAGGTTAGCTAAAGGTCATGCTCTTCCATTTGGTCATAGAGAGATTGAGTCTGTTAGTCCTTTTGATCTTGTTTACTATGATGTTTGGAAACCTTTTCTTGTAGTGTTGAGGTGAGGATCATCATATTTTGTGACTTTTATTGATGATCATACTAGATATACATGGATATGTTTCATGAAAAATCAGAATGAATTGTTTGATATTTTAAAAAAAATCTATGCTTTAATTGAGACTCAGTTTGCAATGAAACTGACGACTCTTAGTTCAGATTTTGAGGGAGAATATATAAGACATAACCTTAAGAAATTTCTTCGTGCTAAATGAATTGTGCATCATAAATCTTGTCCCTATACCCCAAAATAGAATGGAGTGATTGAAATGAAGAATATACATCCTTCAAACCACTAGAGCATTACTTTTCAACAGCGGTATGCCTAGAGAGTTCTGAGCTGAGGCTATGAGAGTGAGTAAAAAAGTATCTCCATATAAAAAATTGTTTGGAAGGGAACTGGATTATGAATCCTTTAGAGTGTTTGGTAGTATTTGCTTTGTGTTGATTCCTGCTCAGCAGAGATATAAATTTTCACCCAGAATTGTAAAGTGCTGCTTTATTGGATATCCTGAAGGTCCGAAAGGTTATCGGTGTTATGATCTTGTGGGTGAGAAAATTTGGAACTCTAGACACGTGAAATTCATTGAATGTATGCCATGTTATAAGATCAATCAACACGAAGAGGATTCTGATTCTGCCTTTTTTTTTCCTGATTCCCTTCCCTCATATTCTTAATGGAGAGAGAAAAAATGCTAACCTATATTAGAAGACCCTTGGGTATGCCCACTTAGCTTTTTTTTTGAGCAGCATAGTCAATAAGTGGAAGTTCTTCTTGAGCCAAGTTCTAATGTTTCTCAGGCTGATCCAGATGTACAAGCAATAGATCCTCTTTCTTCTTAGGCACGTCAGAGTACTCATGTTTCCATTCCTCATATGCGTTTCATTTCTTATGAATCCTTTTTTGTCACTCACCTGGCTTTTCTAGCCTTGATCCATTCATGCCATGAACCTAAGTCCTATGCTGAAACTGTTTTGCAACCAAAGTGGCAACAAGTTATGAGTGAGGAGTTTGATGCACTGGATGTGATGAAGGTCTGGGAGTTGGTTAAGTTGCTAGAAGACAAGAATGTTAGTTGCAAATGGGTGTACCAAATCAAAACTAAAGCAGATGGATCAATAGAGAGGTATAAAGCATGACTTGTAACCAAGGGTTACAGTTAGCATTATGAGATAGACTTTGTAGGGATCTTTCCTCTAGTTGCTCATATGTCAAAACTTTGCTTGCAGTGGATGCGGTAAGGCGTTAAGAATGCATTTTTGAATGGGGATTTGGAGGAAGAGTTATGTATGAATTTGCCTTAAGGAATTTTAGATAACAAGGGAGAGTGTAAATTAAGAAGAGTATTATATGACTTGAAGCAAGCTCTTCATGCATGGTAGAGGACAATACATACTCTTGTTGTATATAGATGATATGATCATCGCTGGTGATGATATTATGATTGAGAATGTAAAGACTCAATTGGTAGAGAACTTTGAAATGAAGGATTTAAGCACGTTGAAGTACTTTCTGGGTCTTGAGGTCACATATTCAAATAGAGGTTATTGGTTGACACAACATAAGTATGCAACATACTTGATTAGTAAAGCCAAGTTAGCAGATGATAAGTGGATACTCCCATGGAAGCCAATTGCAAGTTGAAACATACAAATGGAGAACTTCTTGATGATCTCATAGTGTATCGTTAGTTGGTAGGGAATTTGATTTATTTGACCATTTGAAGACTAGATATTATTTTTGCAGTGCATGTAGTGATCTAGTTCATAAGTGATAGATCCGCTCACTTGGCAGCATTTTTGAGGATCATTATATATGTTTAAGGCACTATGTTTTATGCCTTTTTCTTTTTTGCTTCATCTGCATTAGAGTTGAGGGCTTATTGTGATACAAATTTTGGAGGAGTATCACAGAACAAACATTCTACCACTGGATTTTCATCTTCTTGGATGACTCTTTGATATTGTGGAAGAGCAAAAAGCGACAAAGAATCGCTTTTCCACAACTGATGCAAAATATCAAGCCATGACTCAAGTTATTGCAGAGATTGTATGGTTGCGATGGTTGTTGGAAGATATGGAAGTCAAAATTGATAGTAGGATTCCTTTGCATTGTGACAAATCAAAATGCTATTCACATAGCGAAGAATGCTGAGTTCCTTTAGAGGACGAAACTCATTGAGATAGATTGTCACTTCACTCGTAGAGCATACTTGGAGGGAATCATTTCCTTGTTATACATTGGGTCTGCTAATCAGATTGCAGATTGTTGAACTACAAGTTTGTTCCTCTTCAAGCTTGGAATGATTGTGTTAACATCATCCCAAGTTTGAGGAGTGTTAAGGAGTGTAATATATGTGTTACTGTTATGTGTGCTACCCCTTCTTATACATCTTATTATTTATAGGGGCATTCTTGTACTTATCCATGGGTCGATGTACCATCAATATTTTTTGTCTTTTAGTGAGCCAAAGGGGTCAGCTCCTATATATTGTTGTATCTATCTAATTGTTGATTAATGAAGCTTCTAGTGATTTCTTTCTCCTCTCTTGCTTCTTCTATGTGTCCTCCATAAATCCTTATGCTCTGTTAAGAGAATGTTATTAGAGAAACCATTTATAATAATGGCAAATTATCCTTTACTGTTGTTCTAAGTCTAGGTTGGATATTCATATGTTCTTCTATTCGCAGTTTAATCTTCATTTATTTGGTTTTCTTCTAGTGCATGCTCGACGGCTTGCAGCTTTGAAGGCACTCACGTTTGCCCCAGCAAGCAATTCAGAGGCCTTGGCAAAGCTATATGATATAGTGTTTGATATTCTAGACAAGGTATTTTCCATATTTCTGTTGTAAATTAAGTAATCATCATTTTAAGTTAATTGCTTTTGCATTTTTCCACATTTTTGTTTAACCATTCATATGATGTGCTCATGAATACGTGTATCTGTATATGCATACATGTATGGGGCATGACCTTATGCAAGTGACTAGGGCTATAGGAACCACGCTGTCCCAGTAGACTAGTTTTAATTTTGCCAAGATCTAGGCTTTTGTTTCTGGAAATTGGTTTATGCGTTTACTTGGTGGATGTTTCAAATAAGGCTGTTAGGTTGGTTTCATGATGGTTGCTGGTGTTTTTGTGTGTGTGTTTGTGAGTGCGTGTCCATATGTGTTGCACGCATGTGAGACCATTGGTACCAGTTGCAAATCTGCCAGATAGTACTGGATATCTTGATGCTGCTGATAGTGTCAATGCACACACACACACACACACACACACACACACACACACACACACACACACACACACACACATACGTGTAGGGGTGGACATCGGGCCAGGCTGGACCTGCTCGATAACTGGCCCATAAAGGCCCGACAAGACTGAATGATTTGAGTAGCCGCCGAGAGCCCGACCTGACACCTATCAGGTTGGGCTCCTTTGAGGATGTCCGTGACCCGCCGATAGGCCAATATGCCCGATAGTGAGCATGCCTTGATTATGCCCGATAACCAGATAATGGATTTGATATGCCTGCCATCCTTTGAATGGACCTGATAAGCCCGAATGTCAAAAATGATTATGAACCACCAGAAAACAACCTCTCAATTCAGATGAACTCAAAATTTTCTGCCAGATTTTAGGCATCCTTGATATCACACGAAAATCAAATGAGGATCACAAAGAAAACAAAAATAATACCAGTAACTTTAGGTTTTAAATTTGGATTTTTTCATAATGTCTAAAAGCAAACATAAAATCCGCTGCTTAAAAACACAAAAATTTCATAACCAGGTTCCACTAATTTTGATTTTTAATAAAAAAGGAAGCAATTTCAGTTTTTCATCCCATCAGAGATGCATTAGGAAATCTAAAGCTAAAAAATCACAATTAAGAACAATATACTATGGCACACTACATTACAAGGAACTCAAATTGTCCGTCATGAGTTCTTAATGCCGTCTTTGGAATGTCCTTATCCGCCCTCCGATTTGGTGATATTCGGTTCTGTAACGACCCCAAACTGACCCTCAGAAAAATACTTTTTTTTTAAAACGAATAAATGATTTTAAAATATTGCGAAAAGCTATCCCAGAGATTTGGGGCGCATTACAAATTTCATATCCATAAACCAACATACATTCCAAACATAAATTTAAATTGAATGTAATTTAATTACGTAATCAAATTTCAAGTTAAATAGGTTCCCAAAAATAATAAACTCCTATAACGGTCAGAATTCGGTTCACCAAATCATAAACCGTCTCACCCTCCAACAAGCCGGTCCTGCCATCACTGAGCCTCAGTACCTGAAAAGCATCTTTTAACAACAGGGTAAGAACCAAAGTTCTCGTACGAGACCCTCTCAAAATTCAATAGTAAGAAAGATAGCATAAATCAAATCAAACATAAATTTAAGAGGACCTTAACAAATAATTTATACTTAAAATAGACTTGCAATATAAACCAATTTAATTTAAGGCAACCGAAAACCACATGATACATAAACATTTAGGGATACATGAACCAATGCAACTTTCATGAAAAACTTTTTAATTTAATTATCAAGTATTGCTTTTGAATGCATGTCCCTACTTAATGGGACACATTTAAGTTTCATCTTGCACAAAACCTACAAATACTAAAAACGGGCCAAATCCTGAGGTCCAAGCCAGTTTTCAGTGATATCTTATTATATAATTGTATTTTATTAACTGGGTCCTGCACATGTCCCTCGACCCACGTCGGGAGTCATCACCCTAAATCGGAATATTAGGAATCATCACATAATGCTGAGACAACAATGATCACCCTTTGATGCTAGTTTTCTTGGTATACCAATAAATGCAGCTGAGTCAAATAACACAACCCCAAGCAAAGTGGTGAAAGTTCTCTACAACCGTGGCTAGGAACACAAACTACTCATCGGGTTCTTGGGGTAAACAATAAACACGGTGTTCAGTATCCTCACGGTCCTACATAACCACCATCCAAGAATCTCATCATTTCAGAAGGCAACCAAGGAATAATAATATATTACACTATTTGGTTTCTTATACCATTCTTAATTAATTAAATGTTCTTTCCACAAGAACAATATGCAAATCAACATATATTAACTGATTGGGCCTTTACCCTGTTAATTTTAACAGTGTAATACTTATGATACTTCTAAATTAACTCAGAAGCATAATAAAACAGTACAACAATGCATTCAAAACTTCTTATTTCAAGAACAACACACAAGCATCTGGCCTCCAAAGGCCCACTAATGGTTCAATTATAACCATTATACAATTGTGAACACCAATCTCACATAATTAAAGGAATATCAATTTGTATTCAGAGTACATTCACCTCAGACATAATACCGATGCATATTCATGGCTAAAAAAATTGAATGCACATCGTAATAAAAAAATCAAATTTATGACTCAGCCGAAAATCCTATTAATAACGTGGTTGAAAACCAAATATTTTTTTCAACGGACCAGAATCAGCTTTTTGCTTTAATTCAATTCAGATTTAACTAAATAAAACCAACTTAAACTCCCTTAGTAAAAAAAATCATTTTGACAGATCAAAATAAGAATCTGGTTCATTAAAATTCAAAAAAGGGAATTGGGTTTAAATCAATCACCCAAACTTGGATTTTAATAGTTCCAACTCTAGGTTTAGTGACAAAATCTTTGATTTCATTTAACTCTAAAAAAACCCAGATTTTTGAAATCCAATAGAAATCCAGGTTTTTATAATAAAATACGAACTAAATCACGTTTTAAGCAAGAATTTAAGCACTTGTAATAAATCCGGATCTTTAAGTCTCAATTTATATGTATTTCTGACTAAAACCTCCACTTAAGTTTAACATCAAAATACAGATTTAAGACTAACCAAAAAAATCAGATTTATCTTATTCAATTCCAAAACCAGATTTAACAAATTAAGACAAGCTCAGATTTATGGACCTTTAAAAACCGTCAGACTTCTAAATCGTGGGTTACGGAAATCTAGATTCATTAAATTTAAAAACCCATATTTACATAAGCACTAACACGCATCCATGGCTTAAAACTAGGATTTTTCCGTGAAGGTGCAAACACACCTATACATTTTATAAAACTTGAACTCGTGGTTAAAATAAACAGCATTTGATTCATGGCCAAGGCTAATAATTATCATACAACAACAACAACAACAACAATTATCATATTAAAAAAAAAACGAACAACACACGGGCATAGTCCTTGTCAAAGCTGCATGTAAAAAAACATCAATAAAACTGCATGTACACATGCCTCTCAAAGCAGCACATGCATAAGAATATATATACACATGCATCATCAAAACCACGTACCCTCCAAAGAAAATTAATTTCCTGAATTAATAGGCACCTATTCAGGTTTAAATACACATGAATAGAAACTCAAACTTTTCAGACAAAAATCCAGGTTTATTAAACCAAGACTAACCGACACCAATTCAGTTTATTATGAATCAAAGTTTAACCAACACAACATAAAAAAAATTTTAGGTCAGGTGTGAAGTACAGAAAAATGAGCCTGTCAAATCAGAATGTTTGCCCATCCCAGAGTCAGTATATCATGATCCAAAATGCAGAAATCAACCCATCAAATTTTCAGCAGATATAACATATCTCACAAACATGTAAGACAATTTTTTCAGTAGGTACGAAGTCCACTACTAACATAAATTATCTGTCAGATTTTTAGCGTAGATAAAAATCAGGTTTTCGATTTAGTCCAAAAATTTAATTGAGTGCCACCACAAATCGGAACCTGTAGAAATCAACAATCTGTATATACCTGAATCAAAGGTGTGAAGATTCATCTGAACTTCGTGATACATGAAACAAAAATCAGCATTTGATTAATCGATCATTCAGTCCAAAAACCTCCATATCAAAACTGATTTTTCTTTTTACCTACACAAAAACATACCTCCTAAAAGAAAACAAAACCTGTTATTTTTCTTAAACCTACATCTGAAACAACCCGTGCTATTTCCCTCACTTATCGAGTCACGAGAGAGAATGCCCGCACCTTTGTGCTTAGGGGCATATCCGAAGGAGGCTGGCCCGACTCTGAAATCCATCTGCTTCTTCTCCTTCCATGACCTCCAACAGTGGCAGCTTTTCCTTCCTTGAAGGCTCAGCAGCAAAGTCTCTCTCTCTTTTCGTTACCCTCTCTCACACGTTGCTGCCCTCTCTATCATGGCCCTCTCTTTTTCTCTTTCGTTGTTGCCCTCTCTCTCAAGGTTGTGATTTGAGAGAGAGGGCTTTATGTCTTTTTTCAAAAGGGGCATCCCACCTAGTCGTGACCCCTAGGTGACGCCCTTCTTGGGAAGTTCTTAAGATAAAAGGACTTTCCAAGAAGGTGGACGTACCATCTAAAAAGGTTTTACAACTTAATTTGTTAATTTGTTTTTTTTTTGACCTTAAATAAAATTTCAATAAGCTTTTTAAATTAGGCCAATGTCCTAATTAGAATCAATTTATAAAACCTTTTTGCCCAATATGGACCATGGATATCTTCCGAGGGTCCACGATCCACTTAGGTTCAAAAACTTGCGTCAACCCCTATGATGATATTGTATATTACTTTAAACCAAAATAGTGTAAAATATGATTTGTTAAGTAAAAATAATATTTATTAAATTTTAAAAATCCAAAATTTTATGAGATATTACAGGTTCTAAGGTTGTTTTTTCTGAATATTCGAGCCTCGTGCAACTCATCCAATAATTCGTCGATGATCGAGATTGGATATTTGTCTTTTAAGGTTACAACATTGAGAGCTGTGTAGTCAACACAAAAATGCCATGTGTTCTTCTTTCGCACCAACAATACCAGCAAAGAGTAGGGGCTTGAACTTGTCCGGATCATCTCGCTATCGAGCACTTCCCAGATAAGTCTTTCTATCTCGTCCTTTTGGGAATGCGCATATCGATATGGTCTAACACTCATGGGTCCCGCACCCAGAATGATGGTCATATGGTGATCTTGGGTGGTTTCGTGAACACGTCCTCAAATTCTGCAAGAACCTCTTTCATCTTGGGATGGACCTCTTCCTCTTTGTTTCGTTGCTTGAACCATGCAAAGCAAGGCTACCTGAGTGGCTCTATAGATCTTGAGAGCCTTCTCCGAGTCTATTTCGTCATTGCCTTCAAGCCTATGAGCCTTGTGCTGAAGGATGGATGAGAAGCACCGAACCTTGGGTAGAGGACGAGAGAGAGAGAGAGAGAGAGAGAGAGAGAGAGAGAGAGAGAGAGAGAGAGAGAGAGAGAGAGAGAGAGAGAGAGAGAGAGAGAGAGAGAGAGAGAGAGACGGCAGCACAGAAAGTAAACTTCTTATTCTTTAGGGCAGCTACTCTCTATGTTAAATAGAGAGAAGCCAAAAAGAAGAAATTACATCTAAGTCCATTATTAAATAAAATTTCAAATAACCTCTACTTTAATAAGGCTTAAACATAAAACCACCTATTCTCAACACTCCCCCTCAAGCTGGAGCATAGATATCGATCATGCTCAACTTGTCACAACAATGGAAGAAACTAGGCCTCGCAAGGGCCTTGGTAAAGACATCGGCAACTTGATTTTCGGAAGATACATGATCTGTGCAAATATAACCAGCCTAAATCAAGTCACGTACATAGTGACAGTCAACTTCAATATGTTTAGTCCTTTCATGAAACACTGGGTTGTTGGCAATATATGTAGCAGCCCTATTGTCACACATCATCAACATAGGTAGGGATACTTTCTCCTGAAGCTCGGTCAAGACTGATTTTACCCACATAATCTCAGCTGCAGTCTGGGCCATTGCTCGGTATTCAGATTCAGCACTCGATCTGGCTACAACGGTTTGTTTCTTACTCCTCCAGGTAACAAGATTTCCTCCCACAAACACACAGAATCCAGATGTTGACTTCCTATCTTCAACCGATCCTGCATAATCGGCGTCAGTGTACGCAACAACGTCCAAAGATGGATTTCGTTTAAACAACAGACCTTTACCAGGAGATGCCTTTAAGTACCGAAGAACCATCATAGCTGCATCCCAGTGAACTTTTGTAGGTTTGTCCATGAACTGACTGATTTTACTCACAGCTAATGAAATGTCAGATCTAGTAACAGTCACATATAGCAACTTATCCACCAACGATCTAAAGCTGGCACTGTCCACATACTCAGACTTCTCATCGAACATGTGAGTTTTGGGATCCATTGGAATATTAGCTGGCTTAGCTCCTAGCATTCCAGTCTCTTTTAATAAGTCCAACACATACTTTCTTTGAGACAACACTAAGCCCTCTTTGTTTCTTGCAACTTCGATACCCAGAACATATCGAAGGTGACCAAGATCTTTAGTAACAAAGTGTTTCTGAAGATGATCTTTTGTGGCAGAAATATCTTGGGCACTGCTCCTTGTTAATATGATGTCATCGACATATACCACCATAACAACAATTCCAGCACTGGTTTTCTTGATAAACAAGGAGTGATCTGAAGCTGACCTGACAAAGCCAAAACTCGACATTACCTCAAATAATTTGTGAAACCATGCCCTTGGACTCTGCTTCAGACCATAAATAGCCTTCTTCAACTTGCACACCTTCTTACACTCCCCCTAAACCTCGAAGCCTGGGGGTTGTTGCATGTAGACAGTTTCATGCAAATCCCCATACAAAAAGGCATTCTTGACATCCAACTGAAACAAGGGCCATCCATGGTGCACAATAACAAAAAGAACAAGACGAATAGTGCCAAGACGAGCAACTGGGGAGAAAGTTTCAAAAAAGTCAACACCATAAGTCTGAGTATATCC
The DNA here is from genome assembly GCF_984573655.1 of Nuphar pumila. Classification (NCBI taxonomy): domain Eukaryota; kingdom Viridiplantae; phylum Streptophyta; class Magnoliopsida; order Nymphaeales; family Nymphaeaceae; genus Nuphar; species Nuphar pumila. The sequence continues at coordinate 83,128,460 of NC_143263.1, read as the reverse complement.
TTTTGCAACCAACCGGGCTTTGTACTGTTTAATCGACCCATCTGAGTTATATTTGATGGTATATACCCATTTGCAGCCAACAATATCTGCATCAGTAGGAGGATCAACCAAATCCCAAGTGCCCCTAGAACATAGGGTATCCATCTCATCCTGCATAGCCTTCATCCATTTGGGGTCGAATAGAGCCTGATTGTGATGAAGCGGAACAGAGGAGGCAGACAAAGCCGAGATAAAATTCTTCATAGAAGCCCCAAGATTAACTTCAGAAACAAACTGAGAAATGGGATGAAGGGTGCACTGTCTTTTCCCTTTTCGCAGAGCAATAGGAAGATCCTCATCAAGAGCAGAAACTTCAGTATGCTCAGAGATACTTGCCTCAGGAGAAGGAGATAATGGGGGCATGGAGGTAGGTGGTAACCTGTGAGTATACACTATAGGAGGGTTTCTGTATCGAGACTCCCCAGAGGATGGAGCCACAGGCTTTGGAGTGAACGACTCTAAAGGAAAAGGGGGAATTGGCAGAGGAAGGCCATCACCCTGACTCTCCTGTAACCTTGGAGTAGTACTCGAAAAATAAGGAATAGACTCAAAGAAGGTAACGTCCGCACTGACATACTCTTTATGAGATATAGGGTCATAGCAATGATATCCTTTTTGGTTCTTAGGATACCCAAGGAAAACACATTTAATAGACTGCACAGCAAGTTTATCTCGATCAGGACCCAGCTTATGCACAAAACACACACATCCAAAAACTTTAGGAGGGATAGGAAAGAGAGGACCCTCTGGATGGAGAATTTGAATAGGGATCTGGTCTTCTACAGAACTTGACGGCATGCGATTTATAAGAAACCCGCCTGTCAAAACCGCATCGCCCCAGTATGTAGCAGGCATATTGGATTGAATCATAAGGCATCGAGCAACATTAAGGATTTGTCTATGTTTCCTCTTAGCCACCCCATTTTGTTGGGAGGTATGGGGACATGTAAATTGAGGTTGAATCCCATTAACAGAGTAGAATTCAAGTAATCTTTGGATTTGAACTCAAGAGCATTATCAGTGTGAACAATTTTAACACATATGTCAAATTGAGTTTTTATCTCTGCAATTAAAGATTTAAGAATGACAGGACCTTGAGACCGATCTTTTAACAGAAACACCCACGATAGTCTCGAGAAGTCATCAACAATAACTAGATAATAACGACTCTGAGACCTATTCGGAATCCTACTCGGACCCCACACATCTACATGAAGAAGATCAAACAATCCTTGACTTGATGGACTCTGACTGGAGGGAAAAGAGCTTCGACATTGTTTTCTCAATTGACATGTTTCACACTGAAAAAAAACTGAGGGAGGTATATGAGGAATGACACGACGAAGTTTTGTCACTGGAAGGTGACCCAAACGATGATGCCACAATAGAGGACTTGAGGATAATATAACAGCAGAATGGGTCGAAATCTCTGGTTGGTGCAGGTAATACAGACCACCTTCCTCATAGCCGCCACCAATCCTTCTCCCCGTCAGCAAGTCCTGAAAGGTGCATCCCATAGGATCAAAAATCACTCTACAATTCAACTCTTTTGTCATTCGACTGACGGATAATAAATTCTGTGGAAACGAAGGAGCATGAAGAACATGCGACAATTGAAGAGTAGGGGTAATAGACATGTTTCCCTGCCCTACAATTGGGGAAGAGCTACCATCAGCAAGACGTACCCCTTTTTGACCCGTCACAGGTTTTAAACTCAAAAAATTGCTTGAATTTCCGCACAAGTGACCAGAGGCTACAGAATCAATGATCCACCTACCACCTTGACCAGATAGGCCATCACCTGTCGAGCACACAACCTCCGCAACAGAAGACTTCGAATTGGATGATCGTAAAGCAAAGAGCTCGTCATATTCAACCCTGCTAAGAGTTACATAATCATTGGAGGAATGTGCATCTGATTTAACCACTTGAGCCATAATATAAACTAATGGGCTTAATTCACACAATGCAGGAGCAACCACACGCGCATACCCACAATCAACTATGAGCCCGACTATATCAAGTTTTGACTTCACCAATGAAATCTGAGAAACACAACCTTCGACTGTTCAGATCCAAATTTCAAATATAATTTTAAAGAAACTTGACCAAAACCTACCACCTCACCCAAGGATGGCTATAGGTTGCAAATCAAGATCACACATCCAACACGACTTAGCGTGTGTTACCATCACACATCCGCCACTACGACAACCAGTAGCATTACTCAACTCAGACTTCCACGTCAAAAGACAAGGATCCCACAAACTAAATATTTTTCAACACCGTAGGGAATCACGCCTGCTGATTCCAAAAAAAAAATTATTAACATGCTGCTTTCGTGTTGGATGTGAAATCAGTCAGATCTGATTCTTTCTCCCCACGCTTGCTGCTTCCACGACACGAGCATAACCAAAACTAACATGTTTCTTTCAAAAAAAAATTACGACAGCATGGATGGTAGGAGCTGTCAATGCTGTCTCCTTGTGGTGATACATTAGCAGGTTCAAAACTCAGAGGTACGCTGAATAAAAACTGGTAAGGGTCTGCCTAACTTAGCTTTCAAAGAAAGTCTGCAAAACTTAGCTTTCAAAGAAAATCAAAAAAAAAAATTTCGACCCAGCAGGTAATCACGACAGGTGCTTAAATCACGACACAAGCAAAACTTACGACAACTGTAAAACATGATAGTTGTTGCTGAAATCATATAGGTAGATGTTGTAACTCACGACAGCAAAAAAAAATTTCACGACCCTGCAGAAATCACGGTAGATCCTGAAATCACGACAGATGAAGAAGGAAGATCATGCTCTTCAAGGGACACGATACAACATCACGGCAACAACACATAAAATCTGTTATAAGCTGATTTGAATATAGATCAATCGTAGATCACGCTCCCACGATCGACGATTGATCACGCTCCCACGATCGACTGCTCTGATACCATGCTGAAGGATGGATGAGAAGCACCGAACCTTGGGTAGAGGATGAGAGAGAGAGAGAGAGAGAGAGAGAGAGAGAGAGAGAGAGAGAGAGAGAGAGAGAGACGACAACACAGAAAGTAAACTTCTTATTCTTTAGGGCAGCTACTCTCTATGTTAAATAGAGAGAAGCCAAAAAGAAGAAATTACATCTAAGTCCATTATTAAATAAAATTTCAAATAACCTCTACTTTAATAAGGCTTAAACATAAAACCACCTATTCTCAACACCTTGAAGCATATGACCTTCTCATCTTTATGAAAGCTCATTTTCATTTTGCCGAAGTTTCACTTGACTCTAGGGATTAGAGCCAACTCATCCCTAGTACTATATCGACACCCTTCATTGGCAGCACGTAGAGGTCTACCTTGAACTTGGATCCTTAGAGATCCAAATCCATTTCGCGGTAAACATTGGCACACCTAAGGTGGCTGCCATCCTAACCATCACATCAAACATAGGTTTTTCCTTTACACAACATCCAAGGATCGACACGAGATCTTCCCGCACAAAATTGTGAGTTGATTTGGTGTCGACTAGCACTTGGACCTATTGCTGGTACATTCTTCCTTTAACTCGCATGGAGTTTGGAACATACACTCCTGCAAGGGCATGGAATGAGATTCCAAGTCCCTGGTCCATTCTCTCATTGATTTCTTCTACGGTTTGGATTGGTTCATCCTCACTTTTTTCTTTGCTCTCACAAACTACGTACATCTTAAGGGCCTTGCACTTGTGCCCTGGACTCTACTTTTCATTACAATTGTAACACAACCCTTTGCTGTGTCTATCTGCCATTTGGGACTTGCTTACAAACTCTGTTTTGACGAGGAACCAAATTTGGGCTTGACACCCTCTTCTTTGCCTTGGGTGAACGTTTCTGACCTATTAGGGGGTCAAGTAGGCCTCTTTATAAAGACTAACCTTTTCAAGCCCTCTTCCATAACTCGAGAGTTCACATAGCATTCCTTTAAGGTCCGAGGGTCAAGAGCCATAAACTCAACCCTATCTCATCCTTTAGACCTCCCATGAATACGCCAACCAAAATGGGTTAGGACTAATTCTTGCACATGGTGCTAAGGTCCTTAAACTTCTCTTGGTATTGTTGAATGAACCTTTTTTGCTTCAAGTTTTTCATCTTCACATTATGATTAACATAAGGAGAGGGTCTGAATCTCTTCAATAATTCTCCTTCGAACTCTATCCAAGTGGGGGTGCCATGGCGTTGCTCACACCAACGGTACCACGTAAGGGCTTCACCTTCGAGGTGAGCCATGATGCAACCTAACCTATTCTCATGGGGTATTGGTTGATTTACATAGTATGAATTCACTTTGTACATCCAATCATGAGGATCTTTCCCCGAGAAAGTAGGAAAACAAATCTTGATAGGGTGAGGGAGAGAGATGCCAGAGTGATGCGTTCTTGAGCCAATTCTGCCGTCGTTCAAGTGCCATCTAAGAATTGATTCACACGCGTCCTTATCCTCATGATCATCTTGCTCCTCATGAGATTCACTGCCTCCAATGTTGAATTGTAGGCATTGGGTGGTGACTTGGATCATCATTTGGAGCTGCTGCAACATGTTGATGATGATCACTAGGCTGGTCTCAAAGGTAGCCATTCGGTTCTTAACACCAACGATCTTGATATTGGTGTCTTCTACAAATTTGGTGAAGGTTTCAGTGTTTATTTCAGGAAGCTGGTCTTAGTTCTTCTTGGAAGGCATAGGTAGGTTTGCTCTGATACCAATTGATGCATGGCTGAAACTAGGGTTAGGATTTTGGGCTAGGTAGGCTTGGGTTAGGTGAAAAGTCAAACTCGGGTAGGCAGAGTTCAGTTTTCTGACAAGGTTCGGGAGAAAAATCAGAACTCCCAAACGTTGCCACAGAAAAATCCTAAATTTTAAGGGATTAATCTAGACACTAGGGATTAGTTTCTGTTAAATTTTCAGAGGCAGAGGACTAATATCTAAGGAGATATGGCTTGGACAAGTGGTAGGTTTTTAGGGTATTAGGGTTCGTCAGAAAAATGGTTGGGCAGAATAGGGTTAGGTGGACTCTAACTTGGCAATGGTTTAAGGGATGGGCTTGGATGGCTTACTGGACTTAGGCTAACTTGGCTAAGGTCTGCTACAAAGGTTGGTTCAACTGAGGGAAGGTCATGGGCTTCACGTCTTGGCTTTGGAAGGTTGAGACCACCATTGACTCGGGTTCGACCTCGCTGGATTGAGGTAGGCCTTGGCTGCAGCCTTGGACCACTTGAGTGAGCAGACCCACTAGGGATCACCACACTAATGAGAGAAGGGACTAGCCCTTGAGAGAGAGAGAGACGAGTCAGGGGGAGGGACTTGTGAGAAGAGAGAGAGATGCCCTTAGAGAGGGGGACATGAGAGAGAGAGAGAGAGAGAGAGAGAGAGAGAGAGAGAGAGAGAGAGAGAGAGAGAGAGAGAGAGAGAGAGAGAGAGAGGTTCTAATTTTCATTCCACAAGCTGAAACAAGGGCCTATATATAGGCCAAGGAGGGTCTCTTACCTTCACAAGTTACAAAATGAGCATTAAAAGCAAACCTAAAACTAGATAAACCTCGAAAGGGCTAGGCTATTTCTAGTTAAGCCATTCTTGGACCAAGCCTACTTTTGGAGACTTGCATCCCATAAATAGATTGGCTCTTGGTCCACCTTCCATTTTTAGGGGGATCTTTAAACACCTTGCACTCCAGAAATAGGTGGGGGCGCCCATGGGGTGGGTCCCACTTAGCCTTGAGGTTCAAAAATAGGAGGGGGCGTCCCATGAGCGGGCCCCACCAGCTCTATCACTTGGGTATTCAGATTTGGATCTTGGCCTCTTCCAATTGGGTCCGCATCACATACAAACTATATAAAAAATCCAAGTCTTAAGTAAATGTTATTAATATCGATACATACTAAAGAAACATTTGGAATATTTTGAACATACTAAAGAAACATTTAGAACGTGAACTTAAAAAACTAGATATTGCCTCTTAATTTAGCTTGAATCCAACTCTGTGTGTACATTAATGCTTCAACTGTGGATGTAGATAATGAACATCGATATTCATTAATCACTCGCAGACTTGTGCTAAATGCAGCTTCAGAGGGAACCATGGAGATCGGAATTGCTAACACATAACTAGCCATTTTGAAAGAGTGAGATATTTACCTTTATTGTGCTTCCGCCACTGCAAAAAAACAAAGTTCTCACTTCTGTTCTCAATCAACTTCCCTTCCTTATATAACTCTAAATGAGACTGTGTAGCTAGGCTTGCTCGAGTATTTTCATACAATTTATAAAATTCATCATTTTCTCCACCCTCACATGCCACTCCTCTGGTACCAGATGAAGTTCTTGGTTGAGAAGCATCATTCATGTCCAATCTAGGCAATGAAGCCCACTCTCAATGTTATTAAACTGTTGAGTGGCTTCAAATCGATCATCCTCAAACACTTTGTCAAGTAAAAATTTCACAGACAAAAGCTTTCTCCTTGGATCCAAGACCACTGCAATTCCCAATATCACATTCCAATCTTTCCAATACTTTTCAAGTTTTCATTCATTTTACATGCCATTGCTCCCATATAAGAATAAGAAGACTTGCTTTGTGCACTAAAATGCATGTAAACTCTATATGCTTTATTAAAAAACAAATTGGCAGTGACATATTTAGTACATGAGAACCTATGTCACATGGGTGCGGGTGCGGGTGCGACACGGGTGCGGCGCAATTTTAAAAATTTTGGACACGGGGACTCGGCTATATATATATATTTAAAAATATATATATATATATATATATATCCAGTGTGTGCATATGTCTATATAAATTTTGGACTCGGCTCGTGACTCTTCCAAGTTGTCTCAGATCCTGAACTAACTGAGTTAAAATAGTAGTATAACTGTGTTAGAACCAAACTAGGCTGAGTTTATCATTGACTCAGCCGAGTCTTAGCTACCATGGGAATAAAACATCATCAAGGTATTAATTAAAAGCATTAACTAAAAGCATGTTCTGGTAAATGCATTAAATATCTTTTGCTAAAATTCATAACATTAATTAAAAGCATTAAAAGCTTTTAATTTTTCAAAGCTAGATTTGAAAAAGAGAGAGAGAGAGAGAGAGATCTCGGTGGATGAGAAAGTGTTGCTACTCGTGGATGAGAATTTATTAGCTTTTATAAGAGAGAGAACTTGGTGGATGAAAAGTGTTGGTACTCGTGGATGAGAATTTATTAGCTTTTAAGATTGAGAGAGAGAATTAAATGATAATATTTAAGAATAATTTTTTTTCTGGGCCTAATGTTTAAGACTCATGCTATATATATATATATATTTTTAAAAAATATATAAAAAGATTTTTTTTTTATTTTTTTATTTTTTTTGTACTAAAAATGGACATTTTTGGACTCGGTCAACGTTGACCGAGTCCAAAATTAAGACGGACTCGGCCTGGACTCGTTGACCGAGTCCGACTCGGCGTTGACCGAGTCCAGGCCGTGTCCGAGGCCGCACCCGTGTCGGGGCGTGTCGACTCGGGTGCGACACCTCCCTGGCCGAGTCCGTGTGACATAGATGAGAACACTTTAGTTACTTTATAGAACAACACCAAAAAGCTACAAAAAGTATGTACAGATCTCCATTCATCATCAGATGGCAAATCATGATAGTTGACATCAAGAATGACTTATTGCGCAAATGCATCATTATAGTACAATGCATTTTTCAACATAAAAAATGTAGAGTAGCTCTCCCTGAAAAGGAGGTGATCCAGCCGCACCTTCCAGTACGGCTACCTTGTTACGACTTCACTCCAGTCACTAGCCCCGCCTTCGGCATCCCCCTCCTTGCGGTTAAGGTAACGACTTCGGGCATGGCCAGCTCCCATAGTGTGACGGGCGGTGTGTACAAGGCCCGGGAACAAATTCACCGTTTTTTTAATTTTTGGCTGTTTTGACCCGATCCGGATCCGACTCTAATGTATTTAGCTGTTTGAGATTTGATCCGTTTGCATCCCTAGTTCCATCTACTTTTCACATCTTATTAGTAGACAACCCCACTCTGTTATCCATAAAACTCTTCAACCTCTTAGGTGATCCCTTCACATATTTAATGCTTTCATGAATTTTATGAATTGCCTCTTTGATTTCTTCTTGCACAGTGAGATTCAAGATATAAGTGCTACAATGAACATCAAAATATTTTCCCCTTGAAGGAATTAAACCCCTTCCTCCCAAACTGCGCTCTACAATATCCATTGCACTTTCATTGGTAGTACAATTACCAAATGTAATTGTAAATAATATCCCAAGAAGAAATGCTTTCCAAAATGCATTCATACAAAGTGTTGGTAGAACGTGGAGGTGGAACATGTATGAAACTCAATATTTAATTATGCATTTGCCGATACTTATCAATATAATGAGCAGTCAGAAAACAATAACTCAATGTTTGCAGGGAAATCCATATGTCTAATGTCAGTGAAATCCTTTGCACACTTTCTTTGATATGTTCATTCAATCTAGCTTTTTCTGCCTTGTATATTTCCATAATTTCCCATTTGATTGTTTTTCTTGAAAAAGATTTAAATCTTGGGTTGCAAATTTGATGACTTGATGAGGTATTTATGTTCAGCCATCCTGAAAGGGTATCCGTGCAACACAATTGCCTTTGCTATTGATTTACGAACATACTCCATGTCAAATTTAAAAGTAGTTAAGCAACCTAAATAGGCATCACCCACTACTTCTAGTGATATGGTTTGCTGCCCTTTTAGAGCTTCCATCGTCTTTTTACAACCATCTCTATGTCACTCCAAGTGATTTGCCCCCTTCTTACTTTCTCCTACAAGAAACTCTTTGCAATATCTTCATTGTGCTTTTACTACCCTTCTTTGCTATACTAATCTAAAAGTATCTCTAAACTTTTGAGTATTCTTTTTCTTTTAGGGTCATATTCTTCTGCTTCTTCAAGTGTTTGGTTAACAACTTCAACATTCAACATGCTTGAGAAAATGCTAGTTCTAAAAAAATATGAATACATTGAAAAAATCAATATTAGGTTTTAAAATAAGAGCTCAATAAACAGAAAAATAGTATAATAGAGCATGAATAACTGTATGATCAGATTCAAACTCTAAAACACTTAAATATCAACATAACATGTAACACCCCAAAATTTTGAACTTGTAAACTTCTAGAATGACTTGAAAAAGACTAGAAAATCATTTATTTTTCAGAGTTTTTGTTTTAGTGAATCAGCAAAAACGATTTTTTTGAGAAAAGACAAGTTGACAACCTTGGGCGCATTAGCGTAAAACCTCCATTTAACAAAATATTTGTATCTTCGTAACAACATTTAGAAACCATATGCATTAAAAGTTAATATCAAGTTTATACAAAATGGGATTTCTCGAGAAAACCCTTATACAAAATTCAAAACCCAAAAAACATATCCAGGACGCGGAATACCAGCAGAAACAGTAGGATCTTGAAGCTATCTTGCAATCGCGCCATTGCCTATCACATAATCCTAATCATCACTTGTACCCATAAGATGGGTTAACTTCATGAAAACCTGGTAGGTGCACAAGTATGACAATATAGAACAAATCTAGCATAATCATTTAATTCATACATGATACACAATTCAACAAGTAATGTAAACAATTCTAGCATATGCATTTAATTCATACATGATACGCAATTCAATCAAGAAATGTGAGCAAGATAACTTTGTTTCGATATTAGCTGTCCTGCGGGTACGCATAAGAGCGAGACGTAGAAACAGCTGAGACCATCTGAGGGTTTATTATGCTATGTATTTTCGGTACCCCAAACAACTAGCTGACTTTGTTCCTAAGGAGACAATCGGTGACCAAGAGAGGATTCCCCAAAGGCATACATGGCAAATGATGCATCCAACTTCTGTAGAAGTTCATGAGATCTACCACCTAGGATAATTTTTTGGTAGTCCCGTTCCCTAACTCCGATGACTGGGGACACCAAGTCATTTGCCCGAAGGGTAGTTGTTAACAACCTTTTCATCAGAGTTTTTGTACCATCCCATCCTTTCTCTTGACGAAAACAAGAGGCGAATTGGTACGTCAGGTGTTACTTAACTGAAGACACATTCTACATGCTCTGGTCTTTCAAACCAGCTCGAGCATCTTGCCTGTGAAAGCGATCATCACCATTATGTGATTTTCACCATTTGGTGATCCTGAACCATAAAATGAAAAAAACCCTAAAATGTCAACATAAAAAAAAAAACTAAAACAAAAATGAGAAAGTAAGGAAGAGAGCATATTGAACCGCTTCCCCTTACCCTCAAAGATTCAAACTAAGTGACACAAAAATAATAGAAATTTAACATCCAAAACTAAAATCACAATAGCAATCAAAGCAAAACAAAACAAACAAAAAAATGCAGATAAACAAGAAACATTGACATTCTAAGAGCGGCTTATGCTTGATCAACAAATTTACATATCCATTACTAACTAAAGGCACAAACTGAAATCATTGTTGTTTAACATAGATCAAACAAAAAATTAAAGAACAAAAAGGGGAAAAGGAAAGCGATACCAAAAAAATAGTTCCACCAGGCACTGACTCATCGCTGCTCACCAGCGGCTGCCGAGCTTTCCTTAGTTCTAATACCGTTTCAAAAAACAAACCCACCACCACCAGGCCACCAAGCTCACTGGTTGCAACATCTCTATGTGAAAGTATCTTCAACAAGATACTATGATCAAGACCTTAATATTTTTTATAACAAATACGTGCACACATGCACAATAAGAACACTTAGAACACTTGTGCACAAAAGTACAAATCAATCTCACAAATGCACTAAAAGAATAAAAAGCTTTATTGAATGCTTGGGCTTTGACCCAAAGCCATACTTAATACAAGAATGAGGGCTCTTATTTATAGGGCATTAAAGGGCCTTGGAAGGGGCTCCACACATAGTCGTTGGAGCCCCTCCAACGGTCACAAATGTGATCGTTGGAGGGGTCCAACGACTAGTGTGTTGGCCTCTCCCAAGGTAAGTACAACTTAAATAAAAAAAAAAAAAGAATTTAAAGAAAAAGAAAATACAAAAAAGAATTACAAGCATATTCACAAAAAAGAATATGCGTAAAAAGACTAAACTACCCCTATGACTATCAATGCAAAAATATATTATATATATATATAATAAGTAGATACATATACATATATATAATATATGTATATGTATTACCTTATATATATAAAATATATATTGGAGTACATGAAATGGATTACATAATTTAATACCTCCCCTCAAACTTGGGGCACGATGACCAAGAGTTTGCCAAGGAGGAAGTTGAATCGTGGAGCACACAAAGCTTTAGTGAAGAAATCTGCCAGCTGATATTCTGACGTGACATATGGAAAGTCAATGACACCTTTTAGATACGCCTCACGAATATAGTGACAATCCATCTCTATGTGTTTAGTCCATTCATGAAAAGTATGATTTTTAACAATATAAATCGCACTTTTGTTGTCACAGCATAGCTTGGTGGGCTCTTCTATTGTGACTCCTATGTCTTCTAGCAACTGATGGATCCACACAATTTTCATGGTAGTAGTCACCATGACACGATATTTGGCTTCGATTGATGATAGAGACACTTTTTGTTGTTTCTTACATCTCCACGAAATAAGTGAGTCTCCTAAGAACACACAAAAACCAGTGGTAGAGTGACAGTTATTTGGGTCACCTCCCCAATCAGAGTCAGTATAAGCAATCAATTTTAAAACAAAAGAAGAGGACATAAAAACTCTCTTATTTAGAGTACCCTTTATGTATCTTACGACTCGCAAGATGGCACTCATGTGGACTGATGTTGGTGCATGCTGAAACTGGCTTGCAGTATGAACTGCACGAGAGATATCTGGTTTGGTAATACTCAGATACATCAACGATCCTGCAAGTTGTTTGTAGGGAGTAGGATCAGAAAGAGGAACACCATCATCAATCTTCATTTTAGCTCCTACTATAGCAGGAGTTTCACAAACCTTTTCATACGTAATACCTGACCTGTCAATGATCTCAGAAGCAAGCTTAGTTTGAGATAAGAAATACCCTCTATGAGAGTATGCTACTTCAATACTCAAAAAATGAGTTAGAAAACCTAAATCATACATTTCAAATTTATCTTTCAAAATTGATTTTATGCTCTTAACTCCATTAGAATCACTACAAGTGATGAGCATATCATCCACATACAACAACAAGATCACAATCCCTACATTAGATTTTCTAACAAACAAAGCAGTATCTGTAAACAGGATGAAAAACCATTTTCTATCATTACAAAATTAAATCTATCATAGCAAGCCTTGGGAGCTTGTTTCAAACCATAAAGTGCTTTCCGAAGGCGAAGCACTTTCCCTTTGGGGGCCTCCATTCCGGGTGGGGCATCCATATAAACTTCTTCATTCAGATCGCCATTTAGAAATGCATTTTTAATGTCCATTTGATAGATGTTCCACTTGTTGATTGAAGCAACAGTTATGAGACACCGGACAATGACCATTTGAGCCATAGGGGCAAAGGTTTCCTCATAGTCAATCCCATATTCTTGAGTATATCCCTTTAAAACTAATCGAGCCTTATATCTCTCAAGGGATCTATCACTCTTAATTTTAACCTTAAATACCCATCTACACCCTATTGTTTTCTTATCCTTAGGAAGGTCTTGAAATTCCCACTTCTTGGCTCTTTTCAGAGCTCCGAGTTCATTTTCCATTGCTACTATCCATTTAGGACACTTTCGTGCTTCCTCAAAGTTTTTAGGTTCTATGTAAGAATGAATGACACTAAGACATGCTCTATATTTAGGTGAAAAAGAATCATATGAGATGAACCTAGAGAGAGCTTTTCTATGTCTTTCGGTTCTACGAAGGTTATCCTCACTTTGAGGAACAATCCTAATAGCATCATCATATCTTTCAAGAGCACTTCTAAAGGTTTTTCTATCTCTATGAGTATAGGTGATGGGATCTCTAGGTGGTACTACATCAATATGTTGATGAGATAGGGAGAGCAGAGGAATGCTTTTCTCAGTTTCAATATCACTTGAGTCATTCTGATTTGACTCGTCATCACTAGAATCATCGTCTTTAGCCAGAAGATCAAATAGAAAGGAATAATCTACATTCTCATCATGAGATTCAAGACTTTCGAAACCACTAAGATTTAAAAAAAAACTCACATTTTTGGAAACATACAATTTGTCATTTTTAACATCATAACATCGAAAACCCTTTTGGGTTTCAGAATAACCAAGAAAGGCACAAGGAATGCCCTTTGGAGAAAGTTTGTCATTCTTATCAGTAAGGACAAAATATTTACATCCAAAAACCCTTAACCTCCTATAATCAGGTTCTTTCTCGTATAATTTTTCAAATGGAAAAATCTTGTTTAAATTTTTTGATGGAAGTCTATTTATGAGATAAATTGAAGTAAGAGCTGCCTCAGCCCAGAATTTCTTTGGAATATTTTGCGAAATGAGCAAGGTTCTAGTCATTTCAATGATATGCCTATGCTTTCGTTCAGCTAACCCATTTTGTTAAGGGGTTTTTAGACAAGATTTTTGATGGAGAATACCAAAACATTCAAGATAACTTTTGAATTCGTTTGAAAGGTATTCACCTCCAGAGTCGGACCTAAGAATTTTTAAACTTCCATTGAATTGATTTAAAACCATCATATGAAAGGTTTTAAATGTTGAAAAAACTTCATGTTTATGTTTAAGAAAGTATATCCAACAAAACCTAGTGTAATCATCCACGAAAATCACATAATATGAGAATCCTCCTTTAGATATCACAGGAGCCGGACCCCATACATCAGAATGAACAATTTCAAAAGGTTTTGTCGTAAACATGGATCTTTGAGAAAAAGGTAGACTTTTCATCTTCCCAAGAATACATTTATTACAGAAAAAGGAAAAAAGATGTTTAATAAAAGGCAAGTAAGAGATTATAACAATGTTGGGATATCCCAATCTCTTATGCCATACATGAATATCCTTGTTTTGAACAACATTACAAAATTGATTCTTGGGAACTTGGAGAAAACCAACGTAGTAGAGGTCTCCTCTCCTAGAGCCTTCCTCAATCAACCTTCCGGACCGACGATCCTGTATCCAACATTTATTAGAAGAGAATTTTATATCACAACCATGGTTCGAGAGTTGTGAGACCGAAAGTAAGTTTAAATTTAGTTTTGGTATAAGACGAATTTTTGGAACAAAGAAATCTTGTTTTTCAAAATTGCCTATTCCTTTAATTTCAAGAGGTGTTCCATCTGCCGTTGAGACAAAAGATGGAAGAGTATTTTTAGAAAAATCGGAAAGAGAACAACCACTTGGGGTCATGTGAAAAGATGCACCGGAATCTAAAAGCCAAGATGTCTTACCGAGATGTGAAAAAGTTGACATAGCGGCTCCGAAAATGCCTCCTTTGAGAAGAGGTTGTAAAGCTTCCACGATTTGTTGAAGAGAAAGAGACCCATTTGATGAAGATGGTCGTTCCTTCGGTTGGGATGTCATAACCATTGCAAGTAATTTTTTCTATTTAGGGAAAATGGCTTTGATATGCCCCGGTTCTTTACAAAAATGACAATTTAATCTATAGTCTCTTTTGCCATATCGATCATTTCCTCCTTGACCTTGATTCTTGAAATAAGGAGGTTTGTAGGCCTTCATTTTATTCTCCGACCTTGACACGACATTTACCCCTTCACAATCTTCTTGAGTAGAAGAGGTAGCAAGAATGCTAGGATTACTCTTACTAATCCCCATACGGGTCTCCTCACCACTTAGCTTAGTGATTACATCTTCAATTGAGAGAGATGTGAAGGTGGAGAGAAGGGAGGACCAAATTTGTTCAAATTCGGGTCTAAGTCCATTTAGAAAGTTGAAGAACCGATCTTCCTCTAGTTGTTTGTGTCTTAATTGGATAGCTTCTCCACTCCATTTTGGTTCAAGCATAGCTAGCTCGTCTCAAATGGAAGATAATTCAGCAAAGTATTCCCGAATAGTCATCTCATTTTGTTGGAGGGTCAGTGCCCTCTTTTGGAGATAGTATTTGTGTGACAAATCTCTTATATACATTTTCTCAAGATATAACTAAGCTTCAGAAGCTTTTTTGAACTTAATGATGTTGGCGTTTATCTTGGTTTCAACGGATGAAAAAATCCAAGACAAGATCTTGAAGTTCTTCATCTTCCATTCATCATGCTTTCTTGAATAATCTTTAAGAGCCCTTTGTCTTTCTTCCCCTTCAAGAATCTTAATATCCCCTTTTTCAATGATTGCAATTTTGGGTTCGGGTTTTGGTATCGAACCTTGAACATACCCCCAAAGCCCCTTTCCTTTAATATGGGCTTCCATATTACCGGCCCAAACATGATAGTTTAAACCATTAAGCTTAAACCCAAGGAAGAAGTTGGAGTTCTTTTCGCCCATTAGAGAGGATAGAAGTTAAAAAACAACACGTACCTCAAAAGATTTTCAAGTCTTTCTTAACAAAAGAGGCTTCTAAAAAATTGCCCGAAGAAAATGATCTATTTCAAACTCCAATAGCTTGAAGGCATGTTTTTGAGGCACTCAAAAATGAAGAAACGCACGATCCTCCTTTTTCAACGAGACTCTGATACCATATGCAAGTATCTTCAACAAGATACTATGATCAAGACCTTAATATTCTTGATAACAAATACTTGCACACATGCACAATAAGAACACTTAGAACACTTGTGCACAAAAGCACAAATCAATCTCACAAATGCACTAAAAGAGTGAAAAGCTTTATTGAATGCTTGGGCTTTGACCCAAAGCCATACTTAATACAAGAATGAAGGGCCTTATTTATAGGGCATTAGAGGGCCTTGGAAGGGGCTCCACACATAGTCGTTGGAGCCCCTCCAACAGTCACAAATGTGACCGTTGGAGGGGTCCAACGACTAGTGTGTTGGCCCCTCCCAAGGTACGTACAACTTAAATAAAAAACAAAAGGAATTTAAAGAAAAAGAAAATACAAAAAAGAATTACAAGCATATTCACAAAAAAGAATATGCATAAAAAGACTAAACTACCCCTATGACTATCAATACAAAAATATATATTTTATATATATAATAATTAGATACATATACATATATATAATATATGTATATGTATTACCTTATATATATAAAATATATATTGGAGTACATGAAATGGATTACATAATTTAACACTCCATGCTTAGATGCTGAAAGGGAGTAGGGGGAAATGAAAATGTGAAGTGGGGTCAGGAATCCTTAGGGTTTTTTCTTTTGTTACATTTTATATGGGAAGAGAGGTTGGGACCTTAGGGTTTTCATTTTTTATGTTTTACTTTTTTTTTTTGAAAAACTCCGATAATAAGGGCCCTAGATGGGGCCTGACCCAAACCCGAGCCCGACCCAATTTTATTCTGGCGGTTTCCTCAAACTTGGGCCTGAGCCCAACCTGAGTCAGGCTGGGTATCTGACAATTCTGACCTGATGTCCAGCCCTACACACGTGTGGAAGGTTTATATCTTATTTAGCCTCTGTAAATTCACACATGTACACGATGTGTGTGTGTGTGGGGGGGGGGGGCATGGTTGTATTTGGATCTAAGGTTACTGCTGCTTGTTAACTTATTGTTTCAAGTACGCCTGTCCTTTTCTCTGTTTTGCTCTGCAAGCTGGATTATTAGGCTGATATTAATATTTAATAGTTCATATCACCAGATAACAAATTTCTGAAAAATTTATGTCAAGTCAATAAACTTCCATGTTATCTCCTCAAGTCATTCTACTCTGGAGCACTAGTCCATCTTCATCATGCTTATATATTACCTATGGTATCAAATTTTCATTTTTTATTTTCTGTTATTCATTTTCTTATTTCTCCATAACTCAGTATACTGGAGCATTTGCTACTCCACAAACTTGATTACACATAGACTATACATTGTTTTTATGCCCTTATATGCTTACGTGGCCTTGTACTACCATAGGAGTGTATATGTATCATCCGTCACAGACACTTTAGTATTTTGAAAATATCAAATTTATAGATTTTTTAAACAATTTAAAAGGTCAAATATTGTAACATTTTCAAAATTAAATTCATATCGATATTATCACGGTAATATCATGATATTCTAGTCACCTTTACTTTTATATTTCTTTTCTACATTTTAAATGTTTTTTCTTCTTTCTTTTATATTTTTTATATTTCATAATTTGTATAATTTTATTATACATTCCTACAAAAAGATTATTATCTAAATGTATTCTTTTCTTACTGATTTGCTTTTTTTTTTTATATTCTGAAAAGTTTTTAAGGGCAGGGCTTTCCCGAGATTCTCTTGAGATTTATCAAAAAAACCTATATTATTGCGAGATTTGCTTTGTGTGATATAGCTAAGACCAATGTTTGTGACTATCATATGTATCACAACATGCCTGTGTACATTTTATTCATGCCTAATTCTCTGCTCGTGATGGTTAGGTTGCTGATTCTGGTAAGCAAAAACGTAAGAAAGGAATGTTTGGGAGACAAGGGGCAGATAAGGAGGTAAGTGGCTGATATATACATACCACACGCACAAAAAATCCTGTAACCAGTTTATGGATTAGAATTCTGCCTGTTATGATTTTCTTTCTTGCAGTTGCACTCACGTATCTTGTCCTTGGTCTAAGATCAATATAACTTAAAGTGTTTGCCATTTGTTCAGTGGTAGCTGGTACCTTTTTCTCTGGACCTGTTTTAACTTTTCACAGCAGGCAGCAGTAAAATGTTTGGTGAAAAATCTGACAGTAAAAACTTGATGCAATGAAGAAAATGTTACATAGCGCTTTCTATGAAATGGTTATGCTTATGTCATAATGGACTTCCTATATATATTTTTAATATACTGTGAATTGGAAATGCATGCAATGCTAGAAGCTGTCGGATTTTTCTTCACTACATACATTGCTCCATTCACCTAGTCAGAAAAGGGCATCATTTCTTTCTTGAAGAAGACTGAACACTGTTGATATAGAAATGTTGTATTTAAGAAGTGAATGCGTGCTTTATGATGTTTTATGCACCCCAATATTCATTCTTTATATGGAAAGAATACAATGTCAATGGCAGAACACTAGTCACCTATACTATTAGCTTGCTCTGCCATTCAGTCACTGTTTTACAATGAAGTTATTTTTTTTTAATTATTTTGCAGTATGTTATTCGAAGTAATTTGCAATATGCTGCTCTTACTGCACTAAGAAGGCTTCCTCTGGATCCTGGAAATCCTGCGTTCCTCCATCGTGCTATTCAAGGGTATTATTTTATTTTTTTTATTTCAAGACTTAGGTATCTGTGCTATTAAATCTGTTTTCAAATCATTTTCATTAGTGGAAGCTAAAAGGTGGAGTTGCTTTAATAATATGAATTCTGCATAAAATTAATTTAGTTGCTAAGATTTCAAGTCTGTGCCGTTGGGTTTTGGATAATCTCCAGTTAGCCGTGAAATTCTAGAATGTCTTGATTTTGAAAAATCTATTGAAAATGTGAGGGAGTTGTAAAACTGGAGCAATAATCTGTTCAAGATTCATGGCTGAGTTCTTTTTAAATGGTTCATTATCTTTTGTTTGTGAGTTGGTATGGTTATGGATGCTATTTTTCTCATTAATGCTAGTACATTAACAGTCTTTCATGCTTTTTGCCATGTGGGGTGTGATTTTTACTTTCTGCTACCTGATGCACGGAAGGCTCTTTTACCTGTCTGTTTTCCTGTAGACATTAAATGAGCTTAAACTTCATGTTCTGGCCCACGAGTAAATCTTTGCACCATTATTTGAAGAGTAAGGTGTACATGCTACCTAATGTAAGACTTGAGGGGGCATTTTGAGAAGTAAATAGTATAACACAAGGGCTTTTTGGTCTTTCAAGTTAAAAGAATAGCAGAATTTGTCATTAACTCTGTACACTATTTGGGACTCCCATTGTTGTCCTCTGGGATATGTAAACGAATGTATGGACAGTTAAGGAATCATAATGAGCGTTAGTATAAATACATGTTATTACAATTGTAAGGAACTATGCGGAAAGGTAAATACAAAGTGCACAAGCACTATCACAAGTCCAATAATGGACAACACAAAAATACTAACGCATAAAAGTGCATATGCACAACTCACAAGAGTCAAGAGAAGAACACAATAATGTCAAAAATATATTTATTTAGTCACAAATGCTTAAGAGAAGCATTGAATACAAGAGAGGGGATCATCCCCTATTTATACAAAAAGGATAGCCATGGGCTCTATTGGGGAGCTCCCAATAGAGTCGTTGGGAGTTCCCAACGGTCATTGGATAGCCTCCGAGGAGCCCATGCTCAAATATAAAAAGGACTAAAAAAGACAAAAATAAAATAAAATAGAAAATATTGTTCCTAATGAAAAATATTTAATACATGAAGTGAAAAGATAGAAATACACCTGAGGGGCAATACAAATAACAGACTCGTATACATATATATATGTAGATAACCTATTTTAACACCTCTTCTCAAACTTATAGTATGATCACCGAAAGTTTGTTAAGGAGAAAAATAAATCATGGTGCAAAAAGAGTTTTAGTGAAAAAATCTGCAAGCTAGTACTTCGATGTAACTTACGACAACTCAATAGTCCCTCTGAGATATTCATCACATACATGTTGGCAATCCATCTCAATGTATTTGGTTCGCTCGTGGAAGGTGTGATTGATTGTAATGTAGATCACATTCTTATTATCACAACACAACTTCAAGGGTTTTGAGATAATTACTCCTATATCTCTGAGAAGGCTTCTTAGTTACACAAGTTTCATTGTTGTCGTGGCCATTGCTCGATATTCAACTTTAGTGGAGGACAACAATACTTTTTGTTACTTCTTGCATCTCTATAATATTAGAGAATCTACTAAGAAAACACAAAAACTAGTAGTTGAGATTCTATCATTAGGAATTTTCTCCTAATTAACATTAATATAATTATACAAGTAAATCTAAAGAGGATGACGAGGATAAGAAAATCCCTTTGCTTATTAAGTTCTTAATGTATCTAATAATTCACAACACAATACTCGTGCACAATCGTAGGGGCTTACTGGAATTAATTGACTACATGAACCACATGGGCGATGTCGGGTCTAGTAATTGATAGATAGGTGAGAGATCTAATCAGTTGTTTATAAGGTGTGAGATCGTGTCTCATCTTGAAGCCTCAATTTTGCTTTGACATTCTCAGGAGTCTCCACCTTCTTATCATCATAAAGTCTAGACTTAGCACAAATGTCAGCTGCGAACTTCATCTTTTATAAAATGTATCCTCTAAAAGAATAAGCTTCCTCAATACCTAAAAAATATCTCAAGAAACCCAGATCAGACATATCAAAATTTTTCTTTAAAACAATTTTAGTTTCGCTGACTCCCTTTTTACCACTCATTGTAATTATCATATCGTTAATATATAACAATAACATCACAATATCTGTACCTGTTTTCTTAACAAAGATAACAGGGTCATTATAACAAGATTGAAAACCCAAACTTAACATAACAACACTAAATCTATCATACCAAGCCTTAGGGGCTTGTTTAAGACCATATAATTCTTTTCTTAGTTTTTAAAACTTTTCTTTTTCAACATCAAGTCCCTGCAGAGGATTCATGTATATTTCCTCACTATGATCACCATTGAGAAAAACATTTTTCACATCTAGTTGGTAAATAGGCCATTTTGGGTGGATGCAACGACTACAAGGGTTTTAACACTAGTCATTTTAACTACAGGTGCAAAGGTTTCTTCATAGTCGATTCCATATTTTTTGGAGTATCCTTTGACAACTAAGCCTAGATTTGAATCTTTTTAGGGTTCTATCACTTTTGGTTTTAACTTTGAATACCCATCTGCATCCTATAGCTTTTTTTTTTAAAGGTAAATTCACTATCTTCTAAGTATGGGTCTTTTAAAGGGCTTCTAGTTCTAAGTCCATAACCTCAATCCAATAAGGAAAATCTTTAGCCTCATTATAGTGAGAAGGTTTATAATAGGAGTGAATAACTAGAAGACATGTTCTATAGTTTGGTGAGAAGGATTCGTAGGACACAGACCTATTTGGTGGAATGGAGGTTCTATCCGATTTTTTAAGAGTAATATTTTCTAGAAATAAATCATGACTAGTGTTTCTTCTAAAGAAATCTTTTTTATAAGCATTGGTTTGGTTTTCTTGACTTCGCTAGGCATAAACTTGAATATCTTGAGAGGGGTTTTCAACTAAATTATCATTATTAGTAAACAATTCCAAAACATTACTATCTTAATCATTTTCCAAAGAAATTTTATTATCATGATTTAAGTCACAATCATTTGGTTCATGAGAATCAATATCTTGCCTTGGCAAGAGATCAAACAAAAATGCAGTCTACTTTGTTTCTTTCTTTATCAAAACCACTTTCTTTTTCCAAGAAAGTCACATCTTTGGACACAAAGTTTGTTGTTTTTAACATGGAAACAACACCATATCCCATAAAGTTATATTCAATTGCTTTTCAAGATAGTTTATCATTTTTATGAGAGAGAACAAAGCACTTACACCAAAAAATACGTAATCTTTTGAAATCGGGTGTCATTTTGAACAATTTTCCAAATGGAGAAATATTTTGTAATTAGGAAGAAGGCATTCTATTTATTAAATATGTTGAAGTCAAAATGGCTTTGGCCCAAAATTTCTTAGGAATAATTTTGCAAATAAATAAAATTCTAGCAGTTTTCATGATATGTTGATGTTTTCTTTCCGCCAACCTATTTTGTTGAGTTCTAGGGTAAGATCTTTGATGACAAATTGTTGAAATAATTTTTAAATTCTTTTGACATATATTCTCCTCCTGAGTTGGATCTGAGAATAGAGATATTATTTTGAAATTGATTTCTGACTATCATGTAGAATTATTCAAAGAAGGAGAAAACATCCAATTTTTAATTAAGGATTTACATCCATGCATATCTTGTGAAGTCATCAATGGAAACAACATAATAAGAATATCCAATCTTTGATATGACCAGAGAGGGTCTCCATACATCTGAATATACCAACTCAAACGGTCGTTTAAAAATAAAAGTTCTAGGAGGAAAAGGTATAGATTTTATTTTTCTGAAAGATGCAATCTTTACAAATAATATCTCTTTTATTCCAATAGGTCTATAAATGAGAAAAATCATTTTGAAAAAACTAAGATGTCCAAGTCTCTTATGCCATATTTTTGTAAGATGAATTCTTGGATCATCACCAAACGAAGCTTCTCAAATAGCTCAAACCAAAATACCGAAGAAGGATCACTCACAAGAACCACAAGGGTTCATACAAAAATACCCAAAAAAGGGTATACAAAAGAGAAGAAAAAAATATATTTATTGAATGGGTAAAACACCCTTGAAAGTCATACAAAGTGAGGGGGCTTTGCCTCATATTTATAATGCGTTGAAGGAAAGTAGGAGAGGGAGTCGTTGGGCTCCCAACGACTCTAAATAGAGTCGTTGGGAGTCTAACGAGTCTCTTGCTTTTTGACTAAGTCAAACATTGACTAGTCAAAAAGCCTAAATCAGTACAAAAAATAAAAAATAAAAATCTTATTCTAACTAGACTAATCCTATTCTAACTAAACTTAAAAAATTCCTAGTTAGCCTAGGATATTACATATAATTTAACACTCCCCCCTCAAACTTACCGTTGGATAACTTAAAGTTTGTCCAAGAGAAAGTTAAATCGAGGAGCAACGAGAGGTTTGGTAAAGAAATCTACTAGTTGATATTCTGAAGTGACATAGGGAAGATCAATGGTGCCATGTAGAAATTTCTCTCGTACGTAGTGGCAATCCATCTCGATATGCTTGGTTCGTTTGTGGAATGTCCGGTTGCTGACAATATAAATAAAACTTTTGTTGTCACAATATAGTCGTGATGCTCATGCACTCTCAACACGCATGTCATAAAGCAATCGCCTTAGCCAGACTACTTCCATGGTAGCTGTAAACATGACTCTGTATTCAATTGACGAAAGAAAGACTTTTTGTTGCTTCTTGCACATCCAAGAAATTAAAGATTCACCTAAAAACACATAAAAACCAGTAGTTGAGTGTCGATCATTGGGATCACCTCCCTAATCCGCATCAGTATAACCAGTTAAATCTAAGGAGGAAGAAGCAGACAAGAAAAGTCCTCAAAAAATGAAAGTTTTAATATATCTAATAATGCGTAAAACAACTCCCATATGGACAGTGGTAGTAGCTTCCTAAAATTGGCTTGCTGTGTGAACGACATGCGCAATATTAGGTCTTGTAATGGAGAGATAAGACAGTATCCCGACAAGTTGTCTGTAAGGTATTGAATTTTCAATCGATTCTCCATCATCAATCTTTATTTTGATATTTACAACTTCGGGAGTGTCAACCTGTCTTCCATCTGAGATACCAGACCTGTCAACAATATCTAGAGCAAATTTAGATTGAGTTAGCAAATAACCTATAAGGGAATAAGCAACTTCTATGTCAAGAAAGAATTTTATAAAACCCAAGTCACTCATTTCAAAGTGTGTTTTGAGAAACTTTTTAATATTGTCAACTCCCTGTTTATCACTTCGAGTGATGATCATGTCGTCATAGAGGAGAATAATAATAATACCTGCATCAGAATTCTTAACAAACAAAACTGTGTCAGTAAGACAAGATTGAAAACCAAAATTAAGTATAACTTGACTAAACTTATCATACCAAGCTTTTGGGGCTTTCTTAATTCCATATAACGCTTTATTTAAATGAATAGTTTTTTATTTAGGAAATATTGATGCCATGTGGTGGGTCCATGTATACTTCTTCAACTAGGCTTCCATTGAGAAATGCGTTCTTGACATCCATTTGGTATATATGCTATTTTTTTATAGAGGCAAGAGCTATTAAAATCCTTACTGTGGTCATTCTAGTGACTGGGGCAAAAGTCTCTTCATAGTCTATTCCATATTCTTGGAAATAGCCTTTGGCAACTAATCGGGCTTTAAACTTCTCAAGAGTGCCATCACTCTTGGTTTTAACTTTGTACACTCATCGACAACCTATAGGCTTTTTGCATGGTGGAATATCTTGAATCGTCCAATTATTTGTTTTTTTTAAAGCTTTTAATTCTATTGTCATAGCTTTGACCCATTCAGATTGTTCTTTTACAGCAACATAGTTAGAAGGCTCTTCGTAGGAGTGTATTAAGGCAACGTAGGCTTGATACTTTGGTGAAAAAGACTCATAGGACACAAATTTTTCGAGAACTTTTGACATTCTAGATGACTTTCTAGTTGATATTTGTTCCTGTTCTTTAGTATATTTTTCGAGAGCACATGTTTTTTCTAAATTTTTCAGCCTAGAATATTGAATACAATCTTGATTATCACTAAATGATTCTGTACTTATCACATCATTTTGATCATCTTGACTTTAATCAATATCACCTTCATCAATCTTTGAAACTAAGTCCAACAAAAAAGAATACTTATCTATTTCTGTAGGATTCTCACTAAAAGAACTTTCCTTTTCTAAGACGGATACATTCCTTGATATATATAATTTTTTAGTTTTAAGGTCAAAACATCTATAGCCTATTTGGTAACTTGCATATCCTAAAAAGGCACAAGGAGAGAATTTATCAATTTTATCTGTAAAACCAAAACATTTGCACCAAAAAACTCTCAACCTAGAATAATCTCGAATTTGCTTGAATTTTTTTTCAACAGGAGAGATATTGTTTAGTGAATAAGATATTATCCTGTTAATAAGATAAACCGCAGTTAGAGTGGCTTCAGCCCAAAAAGTTTTTGGTACTTGATGTGTAATGAGTAAAGTTCTTGTTGTTTCTATAATATGCCTATATTTTCTTTCGGCTAAATCATTTTGTTGAGGAGTATAGGGATGTGATCTTTGATATGTAATACCGTATAGGTTCAAATAATATTTAAATTCTTTTGATAAAAACTCCCTCCTGAATTAGTGCAAAAAATTGAAATATCATTCTTAAATTGATTTTTAACTAGATTATGAAATATTTGAAAATGTGAGAAAACTTCAGATTTATGTTTAAGAAAATAAATTCAAGTATGTCTTATAAAGTCATCTACGAAAATTACATAATACATGAAACCACCTTTTGATATAACAAGTACGGGTCCCCATACATCCGAATGTACTAGCTCAAGTGGTCGTGAAGAGACAAAAGTTCTTTCTTGAAAAGATAATTTTTTCATTTCTTCAAGAATACATTTTTCACATGTAAAAGTTTCAAAATTACAAAAAATGTTCATGTTTGAAAAAAATGGATCTTGGATATACTAGGATGGCCAAGTCTTTTGTGCCATAGATCTAAGTCCATTTTTTGGCCATTACAACATAATGTACTCTTGGGTATTTCCAACAAATCCATGTAGTACAAGCCTCATTCTCTATGGCCTTTTCCAATAAGCTTCCTTGACTGGTGATTCTGCATTCGACAATCACGAGAAGAGAAGAAAACATTACACCCATGGTCAGATAATTGAGAGACAGATTAAAGATTTAGGTTAACTGCAGGAATATATCTAATTTACGGAATACAAAATCTTTTTGAGTTTTGGTAAATATTTTCAAAATTTTCTATTGATTTGATTTCAAGAGATGTTCCATCAACGGTAAATACATTCTACCCATTTGAGTTATGACACTCAGATAACATATCTATGTTTGGTGTCATATGAAAAGAAACACTTGAGTCAAGAACCCAAAGGAATTTACCGGGATCAGAAATTGTCATCCATTTTACAAGGTTTGAGAGAAAAATAAATAAAGCGAGAAGAGAGATCGAAAAAGGAGAAGAGATAAAAGAGAAGAGAGTAGTAAGTACTCCACCATCGATAATGAGTACGAGTCCTCCAAGCTCTTCACACGATCACGATTTTGAAAAGAACTTCACTTTTTTTTCAAATTTTGAATGACACGTTTCCTGATGCACCAAAAATAAACTTAGCTTGATCACCAAGCTTTGATACCATGTAAGAAGATGAGTTCTTGGATCATCAACAAACAAAGCTTCAAATAGCTCCAACCAAAATATCGAAGAAGGATCACTCACAAGAACCACAAGGGTCCGTACAAAAATACCTGAAAAAGGGTATACAAAAGAGATTTTTTTTTTATTGAATGGGTAAAACACCCTTGAAACTCATACAAAGTGAGGGGGCTTTGCCCCATATTTATAATGCATTGAAGGAAAGTAGGTGAGGGAGTCGTTGGGCTCCCAACGACTCTAAATAGAGCCGTTGGGAATCCAACGACTCTCTTGCTTTTTTACTAAGTCAAACATTGACTAGTCAAAAAGCCTAAATCGGTACAAAAAATAAAAAAATAAAAATGTTATTCTAACTAGACTAATCCTATTCTAACTAGACTTAAACAATTCCTAGTTAGCCTAGGATATTACATATAATTTAATACTTTCAGTATCCTTTTCTTGAACATAGTTACAAAATGACTTAGAAGGAATAGACAAAAAATCCATGTAGTAAAGATCTCATCTCCTGTGGCCTTGACCAATCCGCTTCCCGGACCGAAGATGCTGCACGATGCAACTTTTTGATGAGAAAGATATTTCACATCCATGATCGACAATTTATGAAACCGAAAAAGGTTAAGAATGAACTTGAGAACTACTCTAATTTTGTGACAAAAAAATATTGAGATATTTTTTAATCTACTTTGGAATCTTAAGTCTCAATTAAGGTTGTAAGTAACGTATCGTTACCTGTATCGATTAGGCCCCAAAGTAACACCATATCGTATCATAAACGTATTGTAAATTTTTAATAAAAAATTTCAAAAAATTTCAAAAAATCTAAAAAATCTAAAAAATCCAAAAAATCCAAAAAAAATAAAAATAGCAAAAATTTGCAAAATTTCTAAAAAAATCATCACATGAAATAATGACCAAAACTAACGCTACGTATCATATCGTACGATACTTACAACACTAACCCCAATACTTTAAACTTTTAAAGAAATCCCATTGGTCGTTGAAACATGAGATAAATTTGAATTGATGCATGTGTCAGAAAGAGGGTTCTCATGCAGTCATATAAAAAGAAGCTCTCGAATCAAGAATCTAGGAGCATATATATGGAGAGGAAGAGGAAGCAATAGTGTCACCGAATGTAAATTTAAGTATTTGTTGAAGTGCCTATGATAATTCAGAAAGAGAGAAAGTGTTTTTAGAGTCTCTTCCTCTTTTACTTGTTTCTTCCTTCTTTGGTGTATGCTCTTCAATAGAAGCCACCTTGTTCTTGAGCTTTGAATACATGGGTTTAATGAGAGTTGCCAGTCGGGGAAGCTGAAGCGGGAAGCAATTCGGGAAGCTGAAACAGGAAGCAATTCGGGAAGCTGAAACAGGAAGCAATACACTTTAAAATTTTAAGGAGTGAGAAGCGAACCAGGAATTGTCTCGGAAGCGAACCATAAGCGACTTAGGAAGTGAACCAGAAGCGACTTAGGAAGCAAACTGAAAGCGAACATGGATTCGATGGGAAAACGAAGAGGGAAGCAATTTGGAATCAAAAGGGAAGCGAGTAGGAATCGAAAGAGAAGCAAAAAATGTATATTTTTCTAATTTATCAAAATATAAGATTTATATCATCATTGACAAAATAAAACATGACTAGATAACATTAAAGTTGATCTATTAATCTAAAAACTGAATCAGGTATGCAAGGCCCCCATCTAACAAATGCATTATGTTGCAATCATTTAATAAATAATACATCAAAAATATATAATTCATATTCATGTTGCAAGTTGCAATCATTTAACAAATACATCCTGTTACAAACATTTAATAAATAATACATCAAGAAAAAATCATAATACATATTCCAATTGCAAGTTTCAACCATTTAACAAATGCATCTTGTTGCAGACAATTAATAAATAATACATTAAAAAAAATTCATAATTAATATTCCTATTCTAACCATTTAACAAATGCATCTGAATGCAAGCATTTATTAAATAATACATCAAGAAATCTTATAAATTTGATTAATAAACATACCTTTTTCAAGAAATGAATTAAATGACTTGTTATTTGAGGTTGTGATCTCTGTAAGAGAAAAATCAATAAACTGAAAGATTACATGGAGATATGGTTAAATTTTTAAATGCACAAAACACATTGAAACACTGAAAAACATAATTTAATTTCAAGCATTTCGAAGTTTAAAATATAAACTTTGAACTTTAAAATTAGCATAATTCACTTCACTTCAACATTCAAACTTCAAAATTGAAACCACCAAAATCAAACCAAGAAATATTACAAGTCCATGTCAAAAAAGTCACTACCAAATGGCCAAAGTAACATAAGAGTTTCCAATAATCAAAAGTTCATGTCAATAATAAATAATTTGTCATCTTTCTCTTCTTTTTTAGTTCAACAATAGATTTGGAGGAACTTCCCGCCTCTCCACGTCCTCCACGCCCTCCACTTCCTTTATTTCCTATAATGAATATATTAAAACTTAAAATGTTCTAAAATCTTAATTTAAAATATAAACAATACATATATAGAAGAAAGTGAAAAAATCAAAGAACACAAGATACATAATGCATACGACGCCTAGGTCTATTGCTAAAGAAACAATCAATTCGGCCTTAGGGAGCTGAAGATCGCTCTTGTACATTACTAGTCCTCCTCCTCCCCTAACTGTATTTGATTGATTTGAATCCTCTTCAACCTCATTTCTATATGTTATTATCAAAGGCAATGGAGCTTTCGATTGTGTATCTTTAATCTCAACGTATTTTTTTCTATAACACGAAGTTCTGGATTGATATCCCATTTTCGACTAGGTCCTTGTTTGTAGTGATTGTTGCACTTTTTTATGACAATAACACAAACTATGAATACTAACAAATAATCAATACAACAACAACAACAACAACAACAACTACGCCTTCATCCCAAAACAATTGGGGTCGGCGATATGAACCAACAAAGAAAATCATTCTGGGTCTTCCACATGAATATTTCTCCTCCAATCATTTCTATCCAATGCCATGTCCTCGGTGAGGTTCAAAGCATTCATATCCTTTCCTATCATCTCCATCTAAGTCTTCCTAGGCCTACCCGACCTCTTTTAACTAATATATTTTCCCATTTCTCCATCCTTCTAACTGGAGCATCATTAGGCCTTCGTCGAATATGTCCAAACCACCGTAAACGATTATCTCTCATCTTATTTACAATGGGTGCAACGCCTACCTTCTTACGTATCTCTTCGTTCCAAATGTTATCTTTTATTGTATTTCCACACATCCATCTAAGCATACGCATCTCAGCTACACTCATTTTTTGAATATGATGTCTCTTGGCAGCCCAACATTCCGTACCATATAGTAAAGCGGGCCTAATAGTCATCCTATAAAACTTTTCCTTCAACCGCAATGACATTCTACGATCGCACAACACTCCAGTTGTACTTTTTCATTTCATCCACCCAACCTTTATCCTATGATTTACATCTCCATCAATTTCTCCATACTTTTGAATGATATATACCAAATATTTGAAACAGTCATCCACCGATATTTCTTGCTCACCAAGCTTCACTACACTCCCATCACTACTTCGTTGCTTACTAAACCGACATTCCATATATTTTGTATTACTCTTACTCAACTTAAAACCTCTTGCTTCCAATGTCTGTCTCCATAATTCTAACTTAGCATTAACCCCAACTCTGGACTCATCAATCAAAACAATATCATCAACAAACAACATACACCACTACACATTTTCTTGAATTGATCTCGTAAGCTCATCCATCACTATAGCTAATAGGAAAGGGCTTAAAGCAGATCCTTGATGTAACCCAGCCGTTATAGGGAAATTGGTTGTCACCCCTTCACAAGTGCGGACATTGGTTACTACTCATTCGTACATATCTTTAATTGTACTAATGTACTTGAGATAAACACCTTTATTCATCATTGTTCACCAGAGAACATCCCTAGGTACTCTATCGTATGCTTTCTCCAAATCAATAAAAACCATATGCAAATCTTTCTTCCTCTCTATATATCTCTCAATAAGTTGTCTAAGAAGTTGTATAGCTTCCATAGTTGATCTTCCAAGCATAAAACCAAATTGATTCTCCGATATCATGACAACCTTCCTCAACCTATACTCAATCACCCTCTCCCAAAGTTTCATAGTATGACTCATGAGTTTTATACCACGATAGTTTGTGTAATCTTGTATATCACCCTTATTCTTATATAGAGGCACCAAAGTACTCTTCCTCCACTCATTAGGCATCTTATTTGTCTGCCAAATCTTGTTAAAAAGATTTGTCAACCATTCTAAACCTTTCTCTCCCAAGCATTTTCAAGCCTCGATAGGTACACCATTTAGGCCAAGTGCCCTTCTTGATTTCATTTTCTTCAAAGCCTCTGCAATTTCTTTCTTTTGAATCTTGCGCATGAAGTCACGATTCATCTCATGAAAAGGAATGGAGAAGTCTCCAAGATTTTGAGCATGACTTTCATTAAATAGCTTATCAAAATAATCTTTCCATCTCTCCTTAATCTCCTCATCTTTGACTAAAACCCTTTCCGTTTTATCTTTGATACATCTAACCATACCCAAATCCCTCGATTTTCTATCTCTCATCTTTGCAAGCTTATAAATATCCTTCTCGCCCTCTTTGGTATCCAACTTGTCATAAACCTCCTTATATACCTTATCCCTCACGTTTCAAACTACTTTCTTAGCTTCCTTCTTTGCTATCATATACTTTTCCAAATTCTCATTATCATGATTTTTACTTAGATTTCTATAACACTCTCTTTTAACCTTAATAGCTAATTTGACATCCTCGTTCCACCACGATGTATCCTTACCTAGCAGTGCACCGCCTTTAGACTCACCCAATACCTCCTTAGCCACCTTTCTCATGCCACACGCTATCTTATTCCATATTGATTCTGAATCCTCCTCGAGCCACCAATCAACTTCCTTAACTACCTGCTCTACAAACATTCCTTATTTAGCTCCTTTCAGTGCCCACCACTTAATTCTAGGATCTATCTTATGTCTCCCTTTTGCAACATTGTCTAATTCTATGATATAAAATTAAGACTCTATGCTGTGTAGCTACACTTTCTCCCGGTATAACCTTACAATCGATGCAACAACCCCTATCTCTCTTTCTAAGTAGGAAAAAATCTATCTGACTCTTATTAACCCCACTTTTAAATGTTACTAGGTGAGACTCCCTCTTCCTAAACGAAGTGTTTGCTAAGATCATATCATAGGACAAACCAAAATCTAAAATCCTTTCTCCACTTTCGTTTCTTTCTCCTATACCATAGCCACCATGGATACTCTCAAATCCATCCCTAGTAATGCCTACATATCATTAAGGTCACCGCCGATGAAAAGCTTTTCTCCATAAGATGTCCCTTGTACTACTCCATCTAAATCTTCCCAAAATTGACGCTTAATGGAATCAGCTAAACCTACTTGAGGTGCATAAACACTTATAATATTAATAATATCCGTACCTAATACTAATTTAATAAGTAAAATCCTATCACCCTTCCTACGGACCTCAACTACATTATCTATGAACTCACGACTCATAACAATCCCTACTCCATTCCTATTCTTATTTATTCCTGTATACCAAATCTTATATCCTCAAGGTTCTATCACTTTTGCCTTCTCACCTACCCATTTGGTCTCTTGTAGACATAAAATATCCATCTTTCTCCTAAACATAACATCTACTAACTCTACCAACTTACCAGTTAAAGACCCTATGTTCCAAGTGGCTAACCTAATTTTATGGTCTTGGACTAACTTCTTTACCCCGACCCGTCCAACAAAGTGCGGAAACCCTTGCCTATTTGACACCACACTCGGGCGCCGGTGTGACGCGTCGCTTCCGGGCGACGACCTAGCAATCCTTGCCCATTTATCACTGCCTCCGGGCCTATAGAGTTCAACGCGTCGCTCAGTAGGGAACGCCCCAACAAAATTCTCATATTGGTTTATATTTGTTGCGACTTGAATAAAGAGCACCCGAGCCGAGGCAGAGAGAGAGAGAGAGAGAGAGAGAGAGAGAGAGAGAGAGAGAGAGAGAGAGAGAGAGAGAGCTCGTTGATCTGATTAGGGCTAATCTCTATGTTTAAATAGAGAGAGGCCAATGTAAAAATTTACACACAAGTCCCTCATTAAACACTAAATATCAAATAACCTCTAGTTTAAGAAAACTTAAACTTAAAACCTCTTAATCACAACACTCCCCCTTAAGCTCGAGCATAGATATCAATCATGCTCAGCTTGTCACAACATTTTGAGAAATTTGGTCTAGCAAGAGGCTTTGTAAACATATCTGCAACTTGGTCCTCCGACTTTAGATTTTTGGGTAGTGATATGACCAGCTTGAATCATATCCCTTACATAGTGGCAATCAACCTCAATGCGCTTAGTTCTCTCATGAAAGACATGATTGTTCGCTATATATGTGACAGCCTTGTTATCACACATCATGGTCATAGGAGAGGAAACCTTCACCTGAAGATCATGAAGAACAGTACGAACCCACATTAATTCAACAGCTGTTTGGGCCATAGCCCTATATTCTTATTCTGCACTCGACCTAGAAAACACATTTTGCTTCTTATTTCTCTGTGAAATTAAGTTGTCTCCCAAAAACACAGAATCCTGTGGTAGATTTTCTATCCACTACAGATCCTGCATAGTCAGCATCAGAGTAGGCCACTATCTCCACAGTTTCACCTTTCTTGAATAATAACCCTTTTGTAGGAGAAGATTTTAAATACCTGAGAATCATTATAGTTGCATTCTAGTGTACCTCAGTTGGTTTGTCCATAAATTGGCTAACTTTGCTTACTGGTAAAGCAATATCCGGCCTGGTCACAGTTACATAAAGTAGCTTCTCTACTAGTGAGCGATAGCTTTTGCTATCAACCAGTTTTGACCCTTCTTCAAACAACTGAACTTTATGATCCATGAGAATATTTGCTGGTTTAGCTCCCAACATTCCAGTTTCCTTTAATAAGTCAAGAACATACTTCCGTTGAGACAAAACCATTCCTTCACGGCTCCTGGCAACTTCTATACTAAAAAAATATCTAAGTGAACCAAGGTCTTTTGTAACAAAGTGTTTTTGAAGATGAGCCTTTGTGGCTTTAATATCTTTCACATCATCTCTTGTAAGAATGATGTTATCCACATATACCACCATAACAATTATGTCTGAGTTAGTTTTCTTGATAAATAGTGTATGATCTGCCGCTGACCTATTAAAGCCAAAGCGTGACATCACTTCAAACAACTTTTGAAACCATGCATGCGGACTTTGTTTTAAGCCATAAATCGCCTTTCTCAATCTACACACCTTTTGACACTCCCCCTCAACCTCAAATCTTGGAGGTTGTATGTAAACTGTCTCAGATAGATCCCTATATAGAAATACATTTTTCACATTTAAGTGACGCAAGCTCCAATCATGATGAACATCTACTGAGAGAACAAGACGAATGGTGCCCATTCGTGCAACAGGAGAAAAGGTTTCAAAGAAATCAATACCATAAGTCTGAGTATACCCTTTTGCTACTAATCTGGCCTTGTACCTTTCAATAGAACCATCCGATTTGTACTTTATTGTATATACCCATTTGCATCCAACAATGTCAACATCCATTGGGGAATCAACTAGATCCCATGTATGCTGAGACAATAAATCATCCATTTCTTCTTGCATAGCCAGCTTCCATCGGTTATCTAGCTCTGCCTGTTGATAGTTCAGAGGAATAGTTTCAGCAGATAAGGCTGAAATAAAAGTTTTCATCTGATTTCCAATTCTAACATTGAAGACAAAATGAGATATGAGATATAAGGTATATTGTCGTGTCCTCTTTTGTAGAGCGATAGGCCTGTTATCATCATCATGAAGATCACTATTGTCAATAGTACTTACCTCAGGAGAAGAAGAGGATGAAGGCACTTGCGGATATGGAGCTCTACGCACGTATACCAATGGAGGATTATTAAATCGTGAAAAGGATGGAGTTTGGTTCGGTAATGAGGGCACAAATTTCAAAGGAAAAGGAGGTATAGGTAATGAAAAATACTCAGCTGGATCAACCTACAGCGGGGAACCGGTACTAGAGTAATATGGAATGAATTCCAAGAAAGATACATCCGCACTGACATACTCTCAGCGAGAAATAGGATCATAACATCGATATCCCTTTTGATTTTTTGGATAACCTATAAATATGCATTTTGTAGCTTGAACAACTAATTTATCACGGTCAGGGCCAAGTTTGTCTACAAAATAAACACATTCAAATATTTTTGGTGAGAAAGAGAAGAGTGGGGCATTAGGTTTTAGGATATGTAATAGAATTTGATCACCCATAGAAGATGAAGGCATGCGGTTGATCAGATAACAAGCAGTGATAATCGCATCACCTTAATATAACGCAGGAACATTGGATTGAATCATAAGGGTCCGGGCAACATCAAGCAGGTGCCGGTGTTTTCGCTCAGCCAGCCCATTTTGTTGAGATGAATAGGCACATGTAGTTTGGGGTTGAATGCCATGATCTTGGTAAAATTGTAACAAAACTTTTGATTTAAACTCAAGAGCATTATTAGTGCGAACAATCTTGACAACAGATTCAAACTGAGTTTTTACTTCAAGAATTAAGGATTTGATAATACTTGGAACTTCATATCGTTCTTTTATTAAAAACACCCATGACAACATAGAAAAATCATCAACAATAACAAGATAATATCGACACTGAGTCCTAGTAGGAATCTTACTAGGACCCCATACATCTGCATGAAGAAGTTCAAAAACTTTATGACTAGACTGACTCTGACTCGAAGGGAACGAACTTCGATGATGCTTGCCTAACTGACATGCTTCACACTGAAATGATGTAGTAGAAGGAATTTGAGGAAAGACAAAACGAAGCTTTGACAATGAAGGATGACCAAGACGACGATGCCACTGAACAGGACTGGATGAGTGTTCCACTGCAGCATGAACATTACCTACTGGATGATGTAGGTAGTAGACTCCATTTTCTTCATAGCCTCCACCAATCTTCTTCCCCGTCAGCAAATCCTGAAAATGACAACCCATCAGATCAAATATTACTCTACAATTTAGTTCTTTTGTAAGGCAACTAACAGAGAGTAATCTTTGAGGAAAGTTGGGAGCATGAAGAATATTTTTCAACTGTATGGAGGAGGATATAGAAATATTTCCCTGACCAACAATCGGTGAGGAACTCCCATCGGCTAATGAGACTCCTCGATGAACAATAATATCCCTTAGATCTGAAAAGACAAGCGAATTTCCACACAAGTGTCTGGATGCACCAGAGTCAAT
Source organism: Nuphar pumila (assembly GCF_984573655.1). Taxonomy (NCBI): domain Eukaryota; kingdom Viridiplantae; phylum Streptophyta; class Magnoliopsida; order Nymphaeales; family Nymphaeaceae; genus Nuphar; species Nuphar pumila. The sequence continues at coordinate 83,092,843 of NC_143263.1, read as the reverse complement.
AATCCACTTATTGTTATTCGGATGAAAATGATTCCCTTTTGAGTAGGCAACACCGGCTACAGGAGGGGTGAAACTCAAAGGGCGAAGAGCTATCGGCTCATCATATTTAGCTCGACTAAGGGTGATACTGTCACTTGCAGAGATATTATCATGTACATTTGTTGCCTCTAGTGTAGTAACATTTGCTTTTGGAGCATATGACTTTGATGAAGAAGAGGTTGGTCGACCATGCTTATCCCAGCAACGATCTTCTAAATGTCCAGATTTTCCACAGAATGTACATTGAAGTTTTCCTCTGCCTCCCATACCTCGCCCACGACCTCGTCCTCTGATATTCTGAATATTTCCACGTCCATAACCAGATGAGACAGCTAGAGCAGATGACTGAGACACAGGATGAAATTGTGGAAGAGAGATCGCAAGTCTACTCAGACGATTGTATGCATCAGCAAGAGTAAGTACATTTGATCCAGTCAACATTTGGACTTTTGCAACAGAGAATTCTGAAGATAAACCTGTAAGAAACCGAGCAACCATAGTCTGTTCTTGATGATCCTTTTGCTTCGAACAACAAAGAGGCATGTGAGCATTGAGTCTTTCAAACGCAGCTTTGACGGAGGCATAGTACTGGGCCAAGGTCTGATCTCCCTGCTGCAAATTATATATCTCCTGTTCGACTTGCAGGATACGACTCACATTAGTCTCTTGTGAGTACGTATCTCGAAGATTGTCCCACATCTGTTTGGCTGTATTGTTGTAAATTAAACCATCTGCAATATGAGGTTCGACACTATTCATGATCCATGACATAACAATGTCATTATTTTCGTCCCAAGTAACGTATTTTCCCACCTTTTCATTGGATTCATCTTCCAACAAAATATGTTTTCTACGATGTCCAGATACCGAAATCATAAAAGTTCTGGACCACCTGACATAGTTAGTTTCATTCAACCTTACAAAAGAACCATACGAGAAGGGATTTGCAAAAGCCTTATACTCCCCAGTATGTTCAATTTTGGAATTACATTTCGAAGTTTCACCCATACTGAATATTTGATGCTATTGCAGCTGCCACAAAAAATCTGATTCACTCACTTGAACAACGTGTTTTATAATCACACGTCAGTCAAGTCCACGACTACACAAAGTTTGCCACACCAGAAATAAAATTCACGACAGGCTACAATTGACACAGAAAGTAGCGTGTTTCACAATCACGTATCAGCCAATACCACGAGCGCACCTGACTATTAAACCCACGTCAGATACAATTGGTAAAACAACTCAGAAATATAGATCTGAGAAAGCCAGAACAACGTCCAACATGACGACTTGTTCATGGTCAGATTTTAGCGTCTGTACTCAACACGTATATCCCACGACAGTAGATAAAAGCTTCTCACAAAAAAACTTTCCACAAAGCAGGGAATCACGCCTGCTGCTTCCACGACACAAAAAAAATAATATTAACATGCTGCTTCCACGACACACATGTTACGACTGCTAAAAAAATTCACGAGAAACAGGAATCACGACTGCTGCTTCCACGATACAGAAATGACAAAAAAAACTGATTAACAGGCTGCTACTATTGCACAAAAATCACGCCTGTGAAGAAAAAAAACTTTCCACGACACATAAAAGCACGCCTGCTCTTTCGTAACTCCTAGCCGCAATCGATCTGTAGATCTGATTACAGATCTGTGTCACGTCATGACACAGATCTGTGATCAAATCTATGCAATTAGAAAAAAAAAACCCCACACCTGTTTACGATTTGGTGTAGAACAATCACGTTTTCAGGCTCCCGAGATTCACGACTCTGATACCATGATGCGACTTGAATAAGGAGCACCCGAGCTGAGGCAGAGGAGAGAGAGAGGACTCGTTGATCTGATTAGGGCTAATCTCTATGTTTAAATAGAGAGAGGCCAATGTAAAAATTTACACACAAGTCCCTCATTAAACATTAAATATCAAATAACCTCTAGTTTAAGAAAACTTAAACTTAAAACCTCTTAATCTCAACAATATTCATAGGGTATGACTAAGTTTTTATGCTGGCTGTCACTGGTCTACCGCAACCCTCCTCCTTTATCCGAGCTTGGGACCGACAGTGTATAACTAAACAGTTATACACAGGTGGAGTTAACAAATAATCAATGATACATAAATATTTTATAAGATATTTAAAAAAAAATAGAAAACACTTTTATTATACCTATTAATCAATCGAAGATTCGAATGGATATACACCAAGGTATCAACATGATCTTCACTGAGCCTATTTCTTTTAACATTATGAATGTAATTGTAAGTGCTCCACACTCGTTCGATAGAAGATGTGTTGATAGGTTGAGATAAACCTTAATTACTAATGCTCTCAACTCGGGCGCATCACCATCATAAAAGCGCCACCAATTAAGGACTGGCATGGTAGGATTTAATGCATTCGTTCTTACTGCATTCAGTCTAAATCTTTTAATTCTTGGTGCAAAAGCCATGAGTTGTAACCTATAAACTGAAGAGACTTCTTCATTTTCACTAGATATGATATCAAACTCAAGCATTGCACCATATAAAATATCAGTCTTTTTATGTAGAAAAGAAAAAGATTGTTAAGAACTTAAGCTAACAAGAAATCTAAATAAAAGAATGAAATAATTAAATTGTTAAAATTTAAACTTTATCAAATAGATATAACAAAATCTTTACCAGGAGCAACTCGTTCGACCCCTCCTGGTACTGAGATCTTAAGATACTCTGGCTCATAATAATTTGGAGTATGCATGTGTGTTAGGCTATAGAGGGGCACATTCATTCTATCCCACTTATTTGAGACAATCCTAGGAATCTTTTCATACAAATCCAATTGTCCTTTTAGATTGTCTTTGATTTCTCCCAACATATTCTCTATGCCTTCATACGCTGCACCAATTATAGGGCCTTCTTGATCTCAAAATTTGATTATCTTATAAATAGATTTTGTGATCAACAATGCCAAACAACCAAAATCCCAATATTCTTTATCAAGAATAATATTTTTTGTCATAATAGCCCTCCTTGATATCAGAATTTGATCATCTTATAAATAGGTTTTGTGATCAACAATGCCAAACAAACAAAATCTCAATATTCTTCATCAAGAACAATATTTTTTGTCATAATAGCCCTCATTTTTATAGTCTCATTAGTGCATGATTGCTTCCGCTCACCCCATCTATCTGATATGACTGTAAACCTTAAGCTTATCCTTACATCAAGTAAGCGCTTAAGAGTAGTGTAATGTGAAACAAAATTTGTCTTTGCAATCTTTATTAGCTAAAAAATTTCATTGTTTCTAAAAATTGCTAATGCTTTTGAATGATTTGTGATATACTTCACAATTTATTTACTCTGCAAATACGTCTCTCCCAACCAATGAAACTCACGTGCCAAATATTTGAAAATCAAATTGAGGGTGTGCACAATACAAGGTGACCAAAAAATGTTCTTGTATATGTGTGCCTCAATTATGCACCAACTAATTTGCAATTTGCAGCATTGTCTAAATAACTTACATCATGTTAGAAGGTTCCACCATCTTAAACCCAGTCTTTAAGATCTCGATAATATTTGTAGCTCACTGTTGCACATTAGAAAAATCGTTCGTATATAAGAACATTGACCCAAAACAATTGGATGCAGGTTTATATTTGTCCAACCATGTGAGACAATAGAAACTCCAAACTCGTCAAATTTTCTTGAAATTCACATTAGGAAATGCACTTTTTTTTTTATCTTAACCCACTTCTTTAGGTAAAAAAAACCCTAGTGGAAATGCACTTTTAATGGCCTCTAGACAAATGGAGAAGTCGACCCTCAAAAGGTATTTAAGACGCAAATGAAAAAGTAACATTTTCAACATCATCATGACAAAATCTACATCATCTGCTAAGGCTATCAACGAGTCTGGTATCCAACCCATCAGGGTGCGTGCAAACACGTGCAAATAACATGCATATTCAGGTTATGTTCGGTTGAGAAAAGGGAATTGCAAATTTGACCCACATAATTTACATGGTACCTCGAATACATTTTTTTACATAAAAACATGTAAGAAAACAATTGGGTTAGTGAGGTTTGGTCAGATATCCGGCAAATATCATAGCCCCATCTAACCTACATGTTACTTGCATTGATTTCGGTTCCACCCGATAACATTTAGGTCAACAATTTTTGTGCCCATACCTGGATAACTGGGTTCTGATTATGTTAGGTACCTAAGACAAATCTGACCCATTGGCAGACCTATTCTCTGCCAGCATTAAAAATCAGAAAGTTTTCAAGAACACTAAGAAGCAATGGACGGAACTATTGATGAGATAATGGAGATTTACTTGAGCAAAAATTGGCAAACATAGAGTAGTCTTAGGATGTTTAGAAAATTGAATGCTTAATATCTTTATAGTTTTTGCCTGGATTGTTATATGAATGTTAAGATTATGGTCTATTCTTTATATATATATATATTGATTGATTAATTGATGCTAATATTGTTTATTGTGGTAGAAGATAATACTTAGATTATTTATTTATTTATTTTATATATTTAATTATTTTCTGTAATTTTTGTTTTTGATTCAAGTTTTATATTTTTTACTTTTTTAGGTATTGTGTTATGTTGCAATGCATCTGTTTTTAGACCCAATTTGCATTAAAATCCACTTCATAAAATTGATTTTACCATTCATAACTACAAACACAATGGCATAAATGTGTAATAATTAGCTGAAAAGAATTCTACATGAAGTCATAAGCATCCAAAAGATTAGTCTAAGAGCAATTCATTGTGTGCAATAAAGAATCTATAAGTGAAAGAAAAAACAAAAATCTGTGAAAAGAGCTTCCAACTACTAACTTCAAAAATTAAAGAAGAGTATTTGTAAGTTAAGAAAAAAAGAAGAAAACATGAATGTTGTACTTCATTTTTGTCCAACCGTAAAGAAAGGCTTTGTACCCAAGAAAACCACCAAAATAGTTTAAAGAAGCCAAAGGAAAGTGCAATCAAACAAAAAAAAACACCAAAACAGTTCTTAAATCTCCAGTTGGAAGAGACAAAACTGTTTTTTATTTTTGGTGATCTGCTCTTGATTAGGAGAACAATGATTTTTTAATGCTTTATGAGTTGGAGTGGGGCTTATGTTAGGTCCATAAACTGCTTTACTTTTTGCTGAGTTTTTAACCCTAGGCAGCAGGCCTGGGGTCAAAATATATGGTTCTGCCTAGTTGTCAACTAGTCAAGTAGTTGACTTCTTGCAGATTTAGGGGACGTTTGCGTGTCACGGAAAATCTGGGTTTTCCACGGAAACACATTGATGGGCGTGCGTTTCCGCTGAGCCAACAATGCCAAAACGAACATGGCATCGTGGAAATGCCTCGACGGTGTGCCATTTTACACGCTGGCCCCATGGGGGGCGATTCAGTTTCCACAGTGAGGAATCCACAGAAGGGGTGCTGCGGCACCCTATTCTGTGACAAGCAAATGCCCCCTTAGTGGATTAGGATGACTAGCCATTCACCTAGCTAAGTTAGTTAGGCAAGTGTCAATGAGTTGAACGGGTTGCCAATGGATGCCTAGGCATAACAGATGTGCATTTATCATAAGTCACGGACATTTGACACTTATGCTTGAACCATTGGTCACTAAGAATTGGTACTTAAGCAATGCATTCATGTGCAGAAAATGGACACACTAATCATTTGTCATAACATGCTTCCCATTGAGTTTTGTTTTAAATGTCTTGAACCAGCGTTAGAATGAAATTGCTTTTACATAGACCTGAGACCAGTTACACTTTTAGATGAAAAACAAGATATGGAACAACACAATCAGGAAAAAAGAAAATAGCTATAAATCACCCATGAAGGAACCTGGCAAAGTTTGCAACTTCTGCATATTCTGTTATAAAAAAAACTTCTGCATGTTCATGCTGATCTAACTACAGGAGGGAAACTGATTACCGTGTTGCTTCAATTCAGATAAATGGGTGTTATTTCTTAGAATTTGGTTTAAACACATGTACATCTTGTTAATTAAAGGGTACATAATTTTCCACAATAGATTTTGAGGGATTATGTAAGTTGGGGGTTTGGGGCATAAGGAACTTGCTGAAACAAAAATCTTTTGTTTTAGTTTGATACTTCTGAGTGTCTCCTGGTATTAAAAGTCTAACGTAGAATGCTTAAAGTTGGGCGCTATTAGCTTATAATTTTGATAATGGTAGTATACAATCTGATGTATATTAACCTATTAACCCATTTTGGTTATTTTCTTGCTACAAAGTGTTTAGAATAATGTAACTTCCAGATCTCTAACATTTTCATCATGTCTGGTATCCAACAGTATCAGCATCTTTGGGAAGGTGAACTCATACATTGGCTACTTTATATGGGTTGTGAAATGAGTAAACTTTATTTCTATTACAATTGACGCACTGAGAGGCCCTTGCCAGGGTACAACTTGAATGGCTAGACACATTCCATATATACTAGTGTTATGACTCTATATTGCAAGTTTTATTCGCATCCTTGACAAGTTATTTTATATCTCTAGTGAAATTATGATGATTTTCTAAGATGGTTGGTACCCATCTTGGATCAGCCTTAATATTCTTGCTCAGTGATATATTTCCGTCTTGTTGTTCTTTGATCTTCTTTATACTGTATGCTTTCCCAAATATGTTCTCATTTACTGGCTAAAATCTCTGAAATAATGGAATAAATTCAGTCATTGCTAGCAAATAGATAGATTTAATGGTGTAGCTTAGGAGTTTGGATTGCCATTGTTTGACCCTTTTCTCATTTTTTTGAAGGGTGTCATTTGCTGACCCTGTGGCCGTGAGGCATGCTCTTGCAATTATATCAGATTTGGCCACAATGGATCCTTATTCTGTGGCAATGTCATTAGGTTAGCCATTTTATCAATTTTCTTTTGATATTTCATTCTTTATGTAGTCCAAGGTGGCACCACCCAATGTCTGTTGTCCTTATACATTGCATATAGTTACGAGCAGTACTTTATTTTGGTGAACGTTTGATTTCTTTATGCATATAAGAGGCATTCTGTTTAGGGATGGCAGTGGACCCGGGGGAAACCGGGCCCCACCCCACCTCGCTCCGTTTGAATTCGGAGATGGATATGAAACAGGGATGAGCTTTCTTTTCCCCCCAACCCGTCCCTGCCTTGCCCTGCCCCGTTCCATCCCCAATCTTTCTTTAGGGATGGCAATGGACCGTGCGGAAATGAGACCCTGCCCCACCTCACCTCGTTTGGACCGGAGATGAAAGACATGAAACGAGAATGAAGGCGGGGATGAAGGTTAAAATCCAAACCTGTGCAAGAATGCAAATTCAGATTTTGAGATGGCGCCTGGGTGGAGACCTTGTCCCCCACCCCCGTCCGGGTCCACTGCCATCCCTAATTCTGTTATGGAATCAGTTATCCATGAATATATACAGCTTGCCTTTGGAGGCGATCTAAAATAATGAATTTCATAGATTTCATATTCCTACTCAAGCAGGAAAACCTATAGTCCAGGGAGTTCTTATCTTCGAGTTTGTAGCCAGGTGTAATTTCGGATGCTGTTGAAAAATCAAGTTTTTGCTTGACTGTTAGCATTCAATAGGCCTTTAGGCCTTTTGGCAGCATTGAAATGCGAAGCTATATTTTTTGTGGTATAGGAACAGAAGACTCACTATAATCAAAGGTCCTGTACTGACCCATAGGTCTTAGACATTTTTGGGTATTTTACTGATTTTTTTTTCTATGTTTCTCATGCAGGAAAACTTCTTGGCCCAGGAGGTATGCTTTGCTATTCTTGCTTGTGTCATGGGCCTTTTTCATAAATGCATGCAGTATGTTGCTCTTTGAAATTTATGCTTGGTGATTTAGCGGGACATGTTATTGAATGTTGTAAAAGTGCTTCTTAAGATGTAGCATCTGGTCATTCTTTTCAAAGTCAGTGTTGTGACAAGTTAAAAGCAGCAATTTACTGCTTGCATATTTCGTGTGGAATATTGCATTTCTTTTTTAATTTTCTAACGTTTTTGTTAGGAAAATATCAGCAAAACAATGAAAAATGTAAGTTTAACATAGAAAACATGAAATTTAGATTATGCAAACAATTGAAAAAATAACTATACATACGTATATTTACCTATATATACATATATGAGTGTATATATAATATATATACATATGAGTGTATATATGTATATATATTTGACCATTTTTTATTGTATTAGGTTTGCCCATGTAGGGGCATTTTTGTCTTTTTACATGTATATAATAGGTACTGCCCATTAGGGGCAGATTTGTCTTTGTTTATATATATTTTTTCTTTTTATTTTATTCATTGACTTTTTATTATTGTATGAGGGCATATTGGTCAAAGACCAATATGTCATTGGCACCTCCCCAAGGGCTATATTTATAGCTGTTGGGAGCATCCCAATGACTATATTGAGTCTCATATTGCCCATATAAAGGGGTTTAAGTCCCCTCTCGTATTATGCTTCTCTTAAGCATTCACTAGTGAATAAGAACTTATATTTTTTATGTTGTGTTCTCTTGTGATTTCCTTTAGTGGCTATTGTAAGCACATTTTGTGCTTTTGTATTTGCCATTGATTGGCTTTTGTATTGTCCTTGATGGACTTGTGATTGTGTTCATTGTTCTTTCTCCTTGTATTCCCTTAGTGGCTTCATTATTGTATTTCCTCTTATTTTATTACATGGTATCAAAGCCATAGGCTCTTGAGATCGTGTGACACTTCTCAAAAGTTCATGGTTGCGGCAAAGAAGGCATCTTTCTTAAGCTTTTGTTCTTTCTTCCAAAATTGGGTAAAAAAGAACCCATGACAATGATCACATTTAAGCTAAATGACTCAAATTATCTAATGTGGGCCGCCCCTATGGAGAACCATCTTAAGGGCAAAAAGCTTTGGAGGTATGTGAGTGACCACATGTGAACCACAACTCATCCTCACTAAAAGAGATAGAGATCAAATCAAATCCCTTGATGATGAAAAAAGAGAAAAAACACTTAGAAAATATCATATTAAAGTGCAGGATTGAGAAGCTGAGAACGCTTAAATCCTATCTTGGTTCCTAAATATCATGAAACTTAAGATAGCTGCAAACATTGTGAAATTCAAGAAAGCTTGTGATGCATGGATCTTTCACAAGAATATGTTCGTGCAAAAGGACTTGGCATGACAATACTGTTAAAATGTATCTCCAAAACCTTTGTTGTAAGTATAAATATATATACTTATATACATAGAGATACATATACATATGATATTTTATATGTATATGTATCTCTCTCTATATAAATATATATATTTATATACATTTTTTTATTTTCTTACCCGAAAAGGGTATTCTTGTAATTTTCTATCTTGCGCATATTCCATTTGGAATATGTTGTAATTTCCTTCTTTACTTTTGTGTTTCCTTTTTTTTATTTTTTATTTTTTTTCTTTTATCTCATAAAGGTGCATTGGGGTCCCCCAATAGAGTCGTTGGCCCCCCCCAACGGTCACAAATATGATCGTTGGGGGCTCCCCAACGACTCCTTTGGGAGCCCCTCTTTGCACCTCTTTCCTTTTGTATAAATAGGGGTGTTCCCCCTTGTTATTCTTCAAGCTTGAGAGTCTCAAGCATTTGCTCTTTTTCTATGAAATACATGCCTTTGTGCATGTTTGCTACTTTTACGCTTTTTGCGTATTTTGTTCAAGTGTTGTGAGAGTGCCTTCGTGCACATCTTTTATAAAGTATTTATGCTTGTATGCGTATTGTCTCTTCATAGACATTTTCACAAATACTTCCTTCAAGAGAATGTTCAAACTACAAAACAAGCCGATAAGAGTGTGAGAGATTATATTGGAACTCTCTCCGTTTTTACATGAGTTGGCCTTGCTCGAGCCTAAATTGGATGGTCTAGCCATTTAAATGCGGCAAAAGCAATTTGAGAAGTAATAACTTTTTACATTCCTATTTAGGTTGAGACTCGAATTTGAGCAAGTTAGGCCCTCAATTTTGCATATGATCACTACTACCTCACTTAATGTAATATTGTGTATTTTCACACTTAGTCATTTTGTGATTTTTCAAATTTTGGCTAAGTATAGAAGAAAAATGGGTAGATTCTCGATTTTAGGCCGATGCTTTTGAGTCTGGAATTGGTCCAGGTCTCCTTGTCAAGGCCTTAACGAGCCACTTAAAACGTGAGGAAAATTGAGAAATAAAAGACAGAAATTCTCTTTGTATTTCTTCTCTCTTTTCCTTCTCTTTTCCCTTCCAACCTCTATTTCTCCTTTTTGAAGTGAGAAATAAAAGACAGAAAAGAAGAGAGAATGAGAAAAGAAAGGAAAGGAAAGGAAAGGAAAGGAAAGGAGAGGAACTCTTTTGCAAGGTCTCACTTGACCTTAATTTTGAAAATATTTTAGAAAATTACTCGGCTCCATTTTGAAATGTTTGTGGAAAAATTGGGAGACGGGGCTCGTTCATCGGTACGAGGTTCGACCGTTGCTCGTGCCTTTACCAAAGATAATCAAATCAAGGATCAAATTTATGCCCTTTTGCTTTGCCTTAATATGATCTAAGAATTTATTTTAACTCTAAGGATGCACAAAGAATTATGCTTGTGCAATGCAAATGCAGATATGTATGCTTTTGAGAAGAATAATTTAGAAACTTTTGGATTTATCCAAGTGATTTTTGAAATAAATTTGAAGATACTTGGAGAAATGATTCAAAAGGGTTTGAAATTGATTTTGAAAAAAAACTTAGATTTTGAATCTAACTTAGAACTTGGAAATGGATCTGGAAGAAGAGATTTGAATCTCTAAGACTTGGAATAATCAGAGATCTTGAATTAAAAAATGAAGAGAAAAGGAGAAGAGATAGAATTCGAAGTCAAAATGAAATTTAAAAAAAAAATGACTTTTTGATTTGAGTTTGAATCTAGATTTCGAAATTGAGATGAAAATATAATTGAATTCCGGATTTAAAGTCAGAATGGAATTTGGATTTAAGAAATCCAAATGGGATTTGAAAATAGAATTGGATTTAAGAAGTCCGGATGAGATCTGAAAATGGAATTGGTTTTGAAATCTGGAATGGAATTTGGATCTGAAGTCTGAGATCCAATATGAAGTTGAATTCTAGATCTAGAATCCCAAATGGGAACTGGATCTGAAATCTGAGATCCAAGATGAAGTTGAATTTTGGATCCTAAATGGAATTGGATCCAAGATCTGGATTGGGTTCTAACTTTGGATTTGGATTTTGAAAGTTCAAATAGGACTTTTGAAGATGGGTCTAGGTTTTGAAAACCCAAATTGAAATTAAAATTTAGGAAGAGTCAAATTTTGAGATTCAGAATTAATCTCAGAACCTTGATTTGGGATTTTTGAGAAACATTTTGAAGATAAAGAATAATTTTGAATTTTTTTGAAATCAGAAGATGAATCAGAAATTTCTAAGTTAAATTGAACTTTGAAATTGATTTGAACTTGAATTTGAATATTGAAAAAGTGAATTTTGGAATTTCAAAGTTGATTTGAACTTTGAAATTTGATTTGAATTGGAAATTGAAGTTTTGAATACAAAATGAATTTTGAAATTTCAAAGTCAAATTGGACTTTGAAATCGAATTTTGAGTCTTGAGAATTTGAATTTGAATTTGAATTTGAATCTATAAATCAAGATTGATTTGAGAAATGAAGAAAAACCACTTGGATTTTTGAAAAAAGAATATGATGCAATTCTATCCTAAATGATGAATGAATTTAAAGAATTTGAAATTGGATTTGAAAATCATATTTCATTCTTTAAATGAATGTAAATAAGATTGAGGATATAATACACTCCTTACTATGGCCATTGAATGTATTATATAATAATCATATTTGAATTCAGGTGAAGAATAAAACATATTTTGGTGCTTTCATAGAGTATAAGATAAAATTAACTCTCAATATATCCTGACTATAGCCATTGATATATATTTTGAGTTAATTTTAATTTAAACCCTGGTAAAAGAAGAAAATATTTAAAAAATATGATGATTTTTGAAGAGGATCCACTGTGGATCCAATGTTATTCCATAAAAGATGAAAATCCTAAGTTTTGTTTACATCCTGACTATGACCATTGATGTAAATCATCAACTTAGGATTTAATCACCTTCTATTAGAATGGTGCACGTGCTATTGAAATACAGAGCAAGTTAACCTTTAAATTCAAGCGAAATTTGGGTTATTTTTGGGCAAATTTTGGAAGCGAAATTCGAGTTATATATCGTTGGATGCGTCTCAAAATTTTGAGCGTAACTGTATTTTACTTTTTTGAGGTTGGGCTATGGTTGACTCAAAAATCGCGTTTTTTCGAAAAAGGAGCAGTTTGTCGGTTTAAGTCTGGATTTGGATCGGACTGGATCCAATAGATTTGAACCAAATTAATATGGATCTGGACTCTATCCAAGGCCCATATTAATCAGGATTTGATCCGGCCCAAGACACATTTGGATTTTTTGGAGATGGATTTGAATCTTGGACCCAGATCCAGATTCAAATCCACGCCCAACGAATTTTCACCTTTAAATTCATTAGATAGCTTTAAATTGGAGTTATTTAGTGTTAAGAAGTCTTCTATGTTATTAAAATAACCTTTGAAAATTTCTAGATACTTATTACTTAATTAACAATAATGAATTAATTTTAATTTTGAAATTTGATTTAATTCTTAGTTTAGGACTCTAAGTAGAGTCCTTAAACCCATATAGAATCACTTAAGAAGTATCCTAGTTCAATAAAATAACTTTTGGAAGCTTCTAAGTATTAATTAATTAATTATTATTTAATAATTAAATAGTTAATTTTATTTAATTCCAAAATTTTAAGTTGGCTTTGGTTTAGGACTCTTAAAAGATCCCTTAAACATTTATGGAAGCAACTAAGAAGGTTTTGGACATTCTATTAAAATAAAACTTTGAAAAAGTCAACAAAATAAAAGAGTTTCAAAATTTTGGAAAGTGAGAGAGTTCCAATTAGAGATTAGCTTCAGCCCTCTCTAGAAGGGCTGGATGGACAAGAGGGGGTGTCACCCCCCTTTTCCTCTATAAATAGCCTCAAAAAGAGAGAGAGAAAGAGAAGGAAAAAGGGAGAAAGAAAGAGAGAAAGAGAGAGAGAGAAAGAGAGAAAAAGAGGGAAGAAGGAGGAAGAAGAGGAGAAGGAGATCTTTATTCTCCAATCATCCGACGTTTCCACCATCGATTTCTAGTTTTATTTCAATCTACAGTTAAAGTACGAGTCTTTCTCTTGTTTCGAATGAGAAAAAGAGCATAGATTGGATTTTCATGCAAGATTTTAGTGGAAATTCATGGGAAAAGAGTGAATATGGATATTTTGTAACGACTCCAACTCATACCCCTTAAAAAGTGCGATTTTTTTTTTAAAAGTGCGAAAACAATCCTAAAGACCCGAGGTCTTTATAGTTAAACACAACCACCACTACAAGAGATCTTATACTCATCTTTCATACCAAACCAAACTTTATTTATTCAAATGTAAAGAGTTTGAGACATAAGTAAATAAAAGTAAAGAAAGCAAAAGAAAGAGCCACGCGTCTCAAGAATATGTCCAGCAAACGTGTAATCCTCTCGTAGCTCATCTTAAAAGCAAGTTGCTTCACTAGGTATCTGAGGCTGCGAAAAACACAAAAGTAGGGGTGTCAGAATCCTGCGTACGAATCCCTTTAATGAAACAAACAAATAAAAAGAACACAAATAAGATAAATGCAATATTTTAGAGAGACACAATTATGACAAATTCATAATTCAATTGATCATTCATGCAATAGGGAACAATTATTAAGCATGAAAGAACAATTAATAAACAACATAGATCACAAATTAAGCAATACAACCATTTAGCATGCATTAGAGAACAAACATCATGCATTCATCATTATATCACAATTAAGGGAACAAGTAAATATGCATGATCTAATGTATAGCAGGAATATGCATGATTTCAATGCAATGCATGAATAAATTATTATATTTTATCAGAGTTTTCTTTTCATATGCATGTCCCTATTAAATGCACACAATTTAAGTTCCTTTTTTTAATTACCGTTGCCTGCGGATAGTCCAAACGGGTAAAATCTCCGAGGTCAAGTTAGGTTCTTAGGGTAGCTTAACACACAATTTGTATTTTATTACTGGGTTCCAAACTTAGCCCTCGACCGAAACAACCTTCAGAACATTAGACCACCCATCTAATATTGGAGACACCAGAGACCACTCATCCACAAGTGTCACTTTTTTTTGTATACCAAAACAACAACTGTGTTTATGCACCACCTCAGGCACAGTGACAGATTCTCTTTAAAATCGTGGTCAGGAGAAGAACCTCAATATCGGGTTCAGGGGTAACAACAACGCACACGGAGTTTTAGTATCCTCACGGTTTCCTCAAAATCGCAATGTCCAAGATTCCCACACTATAGAAGGGACGTTAAGGAAACATAGATTACACTGTTCTTTAATTTCTTTTATCTTGTTATTAATTCATTTTCTTTTAAATTTTACAAATTTAACATGCAAAATCAATAACATAAGCTTGCAAATTAACATGTGAAGCTCTTCACGGGACCACAACCCGTGGCAATATAGAACAATGCAATAAGACAATAATATCACATTTGATTTTTGCAATGCATATAACCACTAGAACAAGAGCAACACATGCTCAAGGCTCATACAACCCAGGATGATCCATTTTGATCATCAATGCATTCATATGCAAAAATCATCAATTACATGCTACTATGCATTCCTTTTCACATGCTTATCAATGCACACTCATACATGCAATTTCCAGAGATGTGCATGAAACAATAATATTCAAATGCACATATTCATTTTTCGAATGCATGGGTTCACATGATCATGCCCAATGCGTACTGTCATTCATGAACCAATTCCAGTATACATGAGAGCCAAAGCATGCTTTTATTCACAAATTAACTTAACTAAACATGTGAACACTCATGAAATCATTTCATGTAATAACATGTCAATCTCATATCTATGCATGTGCATGAAACAATAATATTCATATGCATATGCATGAGTTCACATATATCCAGGTTAAATGCATGCTTTCATTGAATACCCATATTCATGTCCAATGCATGATTTTATTCAATACATGTATCCATGTCAAATGCTTGCTTTCATGAATCCTTTCAATTAAAGGATGTGGACACTCATACCGTCATTTACATGTCAATTTCACGTATGCTCATGCATAAGAAAACAACCCTGTATTCACACTTTAACTCAGCATAAAATATCTAGTTTGAGCATGAGAACATTCATGCGATTTCTTATATGCAAAACACGTCGGTTTCAAGAGTGCACGTACACGTAAGAGTGATTGTGTATAACACTTTGATTAAGCATGATATAAAAGTGTATAGGCATGCAAAACTTTTTATTCCTTTACATGCATACAACCAAGTCTAATGCATATAACCAATCTGGAAATTAACAGACAAATTTAACATGCCATATTCAGTTTCAATAAAGCATGTCATATGAGCATCAATCAAATTCACAAGTACCCAGCTGAACATGCCAACCATTGTAACTTGTTTTTTTTTTTGAACACATGTGACCCAGTCGACCCAGCCGGCTGGGTCTGGCACACAGCTAAACCCACCCAGCCGACCCAGTCGGCTAGGTCAGTCCCTCAGCCCAGCCGACCCAGTCGGCTGGGGGCTGACAGCCCTATGGCCCAGCTGACTGTAGGTCGGCTGGGGCTCAACGGTTACATTTTTTTTTTGTTCAGTGTCCGCCCAGCCAAGCCCACTCGGCTGGCCCTGCAGGCCTGGCAGACTGAGCAGTGCAAGGTCAGGCCAGCCTGGCCAGACCCTCCAACTGCCAGAAAAAAAATAAATTTAACAATATACATCTATAAAACTTTTTCTTTTGAAAGTGTATCAGCATACTACCAAAGCATTGATATGAGTGAAAACTTATATGTGCAAGAAATAAACCTAAGTATGCATACACAGAAGACTCATGTGGCCAAAATCATTCACTTAGGGCTTTATGCTCAACAATGCACACGAAATGCCAAAACCCCAAATCAGGTATTAGCAGACCCATCATCAATAACATGCTTATTCAAATTTTGCATTCAAGATTTCACATGATCACAAAAAGTAACCTAAACCGGTGTCTTAATACACTTTTTTTGTGTGTTAATACCTGCCCAGCCGAGCCACTTGGCTGGGCCCCTGCGGTTCGGCAGGCTTGGCAGGCCATGCCAGACCAGCTGAACTGGATCAGCTGGACCAAGCAAGCCTGTCAAGGCGCTGCCAGGTCAGGCCAGCCGAGCCGAGCTCGGCTGGTTTGCTGACCAGACCGCAACCGAAAAAAAAATAAAGAGAAAATTTTATTATATGTATTTTTTTTTTTTGACCTACCTGCCCAGCCCATTGGTTGGGCGTGGTATAGGTCTGTCAGCACCTATCAAGTGCTGCCAGACTTACCTCTTGCCCAGCCAACTGGCTGGGCCTGGCCGGGCTGGATTTCTGTGCCAACCGAGCCCCACTAGGATGGGCTGCCGGCCAGGTCAGCACTTGCATATACATATAAACCGCATCTCTGACGTGCGAAAACACACTTTTAGCTTCCGACTATGCACACTTATGCAAACTCATTTTCAGACTGCATGTATAATCAAGTTTTCATGCCTCACGTATGCATTAATATGCATATTTACAAACAGTTTTGCATACATGGACAGACTTATAATTTGAATATGTATTCACATACATAATCACACCAAAAAAGATAAGCATGTTCAGATTTACATAGATTCACAAAGCAACAATGATGCGTATGCAAATTTCCAGATATGTATGCATGTACCGCCAAATTTATTTACAAAAATCTATGCATATACTCATTATTGCATCCAGATGTCAAGGTTTTAAATGCTCTAAATCCAGGCCAGATTTGCGCATGTTGCAAACATGGCAAATCTGTCCCTGTTTGGGGATCCACAAATACAAGTACGTAAATATAAATTTTCCCATAAATAAACTTCGAAAAAGATAGAACTCAAACTCTTATTCGAGTAAATACCTAGATTTACTCTTTTCCCATGTATTTTAACCAAAACATTGCATGAAATACAAATCAATGCTCTTTTTCTCATTCGAAACAAGAGAAAAACCCATACCTTTACCGTAGATTGAAAAGAAACAAGATTAATGGTGGAAAATGCCGGACGATCGAAGAAGATAACCCTCTTCTTCTTTTTTCCTCTCCTTTTCTCTCTTTCTCTCTCTTCCTCTTTCTTCCCCTTTTTTTTATCTATTTATAGAGCTCTAGATAGGCTGGAGAAGAGAGTGCAGCCCCAGCTAGAACTCTCTTCTGTCTTAGTTTTTCGAAAATTTTGGAACTCTTAAGTTTGACTTTTTCAAGGTTTTATTTTATTTGAAACTCCATGCTTCTCCAACCTTCTTAGATGTTTCTAGGTGTGTTTAAGGGTTCTATTAAGAGTCCTAAACAACCCTCAAAATAAATTTTCGGAATTATATTAAATTAATTAATTAATTAAATATTTATTTAATGTTAAATATTAAATAATTTTTCAGAAGCTTTCAAAAATTACCAAATTAACCTAGGAGGCTTCTTACATTAATCAATCCCAATTTAAAGGTTTTTACTGAATTTAAAGTTAAAAAAATCATTGGGCATGGATTTGGATCCAAGATCCAAATTCATCTCAAAAATCCAAATGGATCCTGAGCTGGATCAAATCCAGATTAATATGGGTCTTGGATAGAGTCCAAATCCATATAAGTTTGGATCAAATCCATCATATCCGGTCCGATCCAAGTCCAGATCTAAACCGACAAACTTCTCAATTTTTGAAAAATGCGATTTTCGGGCCAACCGAAACTCGAATCAAGGAAAATAAAATATCATTGCGCTCAGAATTTCGAGACACATACAACGATATATAACTCGAATTTTGCTTCCGAAATTCACACGAAAATAACCTGAATTTCGCTCGAATTTTGCTTGAATTTAAACGTAAAAAATAAAACTCTTTCTTACGCTTCGATTGGCTCGCCTCGACCTTGTCGATGAGACCTGGGCTCAGCAAAGACTCAAAAACATCGGTCTAAAATCGAGGCTCAAACGATTTTTCTTATAGAGTTAGCCAAATTTTCGAAAATCTCAAATTTAACTATGTGTGAAAATACGCGATATTACATATTTACTCTAGTATGTATAGATTGGGATTTAACGTTTCTCTTTTCCGGGTTTTATTTCGGAGAGAATACATATATCAATATATATATTGGAATATGTACTTCATTTTGTGCCATGAATCGCTAAATTGGGGTAGATTTGCCATATTTGAAACAGGGGCAAATCTGGCCTGGATTTGGTGCGTGTAAAGTTTCGAAAACAGAAATTTTGTTTTGCTAAAACGGTATGCGTGACGTATGTTCCATGGCGAGTTGTTCGTATTGGCATCAGGCACAAATTTATTGTGAAAAAAAGAATATGCATGTATACTTGTAAATAATCTGTTTGCAAATAACCTGCACGTTTGAGATACAAATCTGTATGTGCCTATATAACTGAATCATATGCAAGCATATCTGGATGTAGTCATGTTATTTTTTTTTCTGTATCGTTATACTATTTTTTTTTTTTTTGGTTTCTGCTAGGTTGACTGGCACCCCAGCTGAATCAGATTCAGCTGGCCTGCCAGTGCCTGACATACCTGCCAGGCCTAGCCAAATAGGCTGGCTGGCAGGAGGTTTAAAAAAAAAAAGAAACACATAGAGGTTTTGTGGTCTGGTCGGCAGACCAGCCGATCTCAGCTGGCCGGGCTTGGCCAGACCTGGCCATGCCCTGCTGGGCCCAGCAGAGTGGGCGCGACTGGGCAAGTTAAAAAAAAAACAGAGCTTAATCGTTAAGAAGAAAAAGATTCTTTAGAAAAAAAAAGGGGTTTTATTTTTAGAGTCCTAGCCGACTGCCAGTCGGCTGGGCATGTGATGTGGTTATAGCAGTTAAAGAAAAGAAAACATTCTCTTTTTGAATAGAAATTTGTTTTTTTTCTGTTTCTGCCTATGTCACACGGACTCGGCTCCAAGGTCGACGCACCCGCGTCAACACACACCGACACGGGTGCGGCTCGGACTCGGTCAACCCGACCTTGGGTGCGGTCAACGCACCCAGGGTCATTTTGGTCCATTTTTTGGATTTTTTTTATAAAAAATTTCTGGGCTACAGAATTAAAAAAAAAATTTCTTGGGGGGGGGGGGGGGGGGCGCTGCCCCCCTATAACCCCCCTCCAGGGGTGCCCCCCTTGGACCCTCGCCCGCTGACCGCGCAGCGGGACCCACACCGGGGGGAACCCCTCCCTCCTGTAAGGAAAAAAACCCTGAATCAGGCTTCACTACTCATCACCTGTCCCCTAATGGGCACAACTTTGACAGAGTCTTATATATATATATATATAGCCGAGTCCCTGTGTTCAAAATTTTTGAAATTGCGCCGCACCCGTGTCACACCCGCACCCGCACCCATGTGACATAGGTTTCTGCATGTTCAGCCATTGAGGCCCCAGCCGACCCCCCTGTTGGCTAGGCTATGTTGGCCAGGTCAGCCCCAGCCGACTGGGTCGGCTGGGCAGAGGGCTTGACCCAGCCGACTGAGTTGGCTTGGTGGGTTTAACAACATACCAGATCCAGCCGACTGGGTTGGCTGAGTCATCTGTCTACAAAATTTTTGTTACAACAACAACAACAACTACGCCTTCATCCCAAAACAATTGGGGTCGGCGATATGAACCAACAAAGAAAATCATTCTGGGTCTTCCACATGAATATTTCTCCTCCAATCATTTCTATCCAATGCCATGTCCTCGGTGAGGTTCAAAGCATTCATATCCTTTCCTATCATCTCCATCTAAGTCTTCCTAGGCCTACCCGACCTCTTTTAACTAATATATTTTCCCATTTCTCCATCCTTCTAACTGGAGCATCATTAGGCCTTCGTCGAATATGTCCAAACCACCGTAAACGATTATCTCTCATCTTATTTACAATGGGTGCAACGCCTACCTTCTTACGTATCTCTTCGTTCCAAATGTTATCTTTTATTGTATTTCCACACATCCATCTAAGCATACGCATCTCAGCTACACTCATTTTTTGAATATGATGTCTCTTGGCAGCCCAACATTCCGTACCATATAGTAAAGCGGGCCTAATAGTCATCCTATAAAACTTTTCCTTCAACCGCAATGACATTCTACGATCGCACAACACTCCAGTTGTACTTTTTCATTTCATCCACCCAACCTTTATCCTATGATTTACATCTCCATCAATTTCTCCATACTTTTGAATGATATATACCAAATATTTGAAACAGTCATCCACCGATATTTCTTGCTCACCAAGCTTCACTACACTCCCATCACTACTTCGTTGCTTACTAAACCGACATTCCATATATTTTGTATTACTCTTACTCAACTTAAAACCTCTTGCTTCCAATGTCTGTCTCCATAATTCTAACTTAGCATTAACCCCAACTCTGGACTCATCAATCAAAACAATATCATCAGCAAACAACATACACCACGGTACATTTTCTTGAATTGATCTCGTAAGCTCATCCATCACTATTGCAAATAGGAAAGGGCTTAAAGCAGATCCTTGATGTAACCCAACCGTTATCGGGAAATTGGTTGTCACCCCTCCACAAGTGCGGACATTGGTTACTACTCCTTCATACATATCTTTAATTATACTAATGTACTTGAGAGAAACACCTTTCTTCATCATTGTCCACCAGAGAACGTCCCTAGGTACTCTATCGTATGCCTTCTCTAAATCAATAAAAACCATATGCAAATCTTTGTTCCTCTCTCTATATCTTTCAATAAGTTGTCTAAGAAGATGTATAGCTTCCATAGTTGATCTTCCAGGCATAAAACCAAATTGATTCTCCGATATCATGACAACCTTCCTCAACCTATACTCAATCACCCTCTCCCAAAGTTTCATAGTATGACTCATGAGTTTTATACCACGATAGTTTGTGCAATCTTGTATATCACCCTTATTCTTATATAAAGGCACCAAAGTACTCTTCCTCCACTCATTAGGCATCTTATTTGTTCGCCAAATCAAGTTAAAAAGATTTGTCAACCATTCTAAACCTTTCTCTCCCAAGCATTTCCAAGCCTCGATAGGTATACCATCTGGGCCAACAGCCCTTCTTGATTTCATTTTCTTCAAAGCCTCTGCAATTTCTTTCTTTTGAATCTTGCGCATGAAGTCACGATTTATCTCATGAAAAGGAATGGAGAAGTCTCCAAGATCTTGAGCATGACTATCATTAAATAGCTTATCAAAATAATCTTTCCATCTCTCCTTAATCTCCTCATCTTTGACTAAAACCCTTTGCGTTTCATCTTTGATACATCTAACCATACCCAAATCCTTCGATTTTCTATCTCTCATCTTTGCAAGCCTATAAATATCCTTCTCGCCTTCTTTGGTATCCAACTTGTCATATACCTCCTTATATACCTTAGCCCTCGCGTTTCGAACAACTTTTTTAGCTTCCTTCTTTGCTATCATATACTTCTCCAAATTCTCATTATCACGACTCTTACTTAGATTTCTATAACACTCTCTTTTAACCTTAATAGCTAATTTGACATCCTCGTTCCACCATGATGTATCCTTACCTAGTGGTGCACCGCCTTTAGACTCACCCAATACCTCCTTAGCTACTTTTCTCATACCACCCGCTATCTTATTCCACATTGATTCTAAATCCTCCTCGAGACACCAATCAACTTCCTTAACTACCTGCTCTACAAACATTCCTTGTTTAGCTCCTTTCAGTGCCCACCACTTAATTTTAGGATCTATCCTATGTCTATCTCTTTTGCGGCATTGTCTAATTCTAAGATCTAAAATTAAGACTCTATGTTGTGTAGCTACACTTTCTCCTGGTATAACCTTACAATCGATGCAACAACCCCTATCTCTCTTTCTAAGTAGGAAAAAATCTATCTGACTCGTATTAACCCCACTTTTAAATGTTACTAGGTGAGACTCCCTCTTCCTAAACCAAGTGTTTGCTAAGATCATATCATAGGACAAACAAAAATCTAAATTCCTTTCTCCACTTTCATTTCTTTCTCCTATACCATAGCCTCCATGGATATTCTCAAATCCATCCCTACTAATGCCTACATGTCCATTAAGGTCACCGCCGATGAAAAGCTTTTCTCCATAAGATGTCTCTTGTACTACTCCATCTAAATCTTCCCAAAATTGATGCTTAATGGAATCATCTAAACCTACTTGAGGTGCATAAACACTAATAATATTAATAATATCCGTACCTAATACTAATTTAATAAGTAAAATTCTATCACCCTTCCTACGGACCTCAACTACATTATCTATAAACTGACGACTCATAACAATCCCTACTCCATTCCTATTCCTATTTATTCCTGTATACCAAATCTTATATCCCCAAGGTTCTATCACTTTAGCTTTCTCACCTACCCATTTGGTCTCTTGAAGACATAAAATATCAATCTTTCTCCTACACATAACATCTACTAACTCTACCAACTTACCAGTTAAAGACCCTATGTTCCAAGTGGCTAACCTAATTTTATGGTCTTGGACTAACTTCTTTACCCCCACCCGTCCAACAAAGTGAGGGAACCCTTGCCTATTTGACACCACACCCGGGCGCCGGTGTGACGCGTCGCTTCTGGGCGACGACCTAGCAACCCTTGCACATTTATCACTGCCTCTGGGCTTAGAGAGTACAACGCGTCGCTCAGTAGGGAACGCCCCAACGAAATTCTCATATTGGTTCATTTTCATAGGATATGACAAAGTTTTTATGCTGGCTGTCACAGGCCTACCGCAACCCTCCTCCTTTATCCGGGCTTGGGACCGGCAGTGTATAACTACACAGGCGGAGTTTGTCTACAAAATTTTTGTTAAAGAACTTAAAAGTGGATGCTATCCTTTGCCATTATATGTACAAATTTTATTAACTAAAATACAGATTGGCCACATACTCATATCTGTTAGTTTATGTTGATATCGTGAAGCTTGATTTGAATTCGGTTCTGCATGTAAATTTCCAAAATGTGTTATTTGTATTAGACTTGGCTTTTCACATGCAAAAGAATGAAATGTTTACATGCTTAAACTTGATATATTATGTTGAATCAAAGTAGTAATGCAAGGTTACTTTCTTGTGCATGTGCATACATTAAATTGATGTGTTTTTGCATGTACATAATTGCATGAGTGTTCACATGCTTTAATTGAGATGAGTCATGAATGAAAGCATGTATTGGGTATGATTATGTGAATACATGCATAGGAATATTGAACACATGCATAGGAATATTGTTGTTCCATGCACATCTCTAAATTAGCATACATGAGTGTGCATTGAAAAGCATGTGAAATAAAGTTATGGATATGTAGTAGACTTTCCATAAGGTTTGACCGTGCCCATGAAATGTTGTGGTGCATTCGATGTTTATGTTGGTGTCTTACTATATCATGTTGAAAGGGACAGACACACCTGTGTCTAAAAGGAGAAAAAACAAAATAATAATCAGCATAAAAGGACAGAAAATGCTCTTAACATCCATATCCAAGAAAAACAGGTAATATTAAGATATTATCTCCAATAGAGTAAACATTGCATTTGATAAGATAATTAATGCCATTCTTTAAGTTTTGGTGTAGCCACATGAACAAGGAAGAAATAAATAGAAAATGTTAATTTTAATGAAGGAAATGGTTGCAGTTGTGTCCTTAATGAAGTTTGATAGCATATATTGTAATGAAAAGGGAAAAAAGATACAATAGAATGCCTCTTATGGGCTTACAAGAGATCAAGAACAAGGACCACTTATGGGTCAATACATAAACACATGCACACAACTAGGGGTGTCAACGGGTCGCGTTTACCCGGACCTGACCCATACCAAACCCTATAAGGTCCAGGTATGGTGATAAATAAGAAGACCTGATTAAGACCCGGGTTCGGACCCGAAGGTCCGATTATTACATGGATTCGGGTATAATTTGTGAAATTTTATACCAGACCTGGGCTCGACCCGAGTTCCGATTAAGACCTGCAAATTTTCAATGTAAAAATGATAAAAAATATTATTTTACTGAGTATGGCTTGGGTCTGGTTCATGTAGTTCTTATCGGTTCCAGGTATGGTTTCTCTTATGGTAGGTCTGATTAGACCCGGATCCAGACCCGATACCATACCCAAAAAGTGAGGCCAGTTCTGGTTCCATCTGGGTCAGAACCAACCCGACCCGTTGACACCCCTACACACAGCCCACTAAGGGGCAAAAACACAAGTAAAAATAGACTTTATTTAGAGAAAAAAATGCTTGAGAGAGCATTAAGTTATGAGAGGGGGAAACACCCCTATATATAGACTTAGAGAAAAAATGTTTGAGAGAGCATTAAGTTATGAGAGGGGGAAACACCCCTATATACACTAAGTAGGCTCATAGAGCCGTTGGGATCTCCCCAACGGCTAGAAATAGAGCTGTTGTGGAGATCCCAATGACTTTGGGAATTTTACCATAACGGCCACAAAAAAATACAAAAACAGAAAAAAAAACAAAATAAAAAATACAAAAACACTGTTGTGCCCCTAATGGGCGCAGCCTATTACATGATGGTGAAAAGACAAATTACCCCTAATGGGTATTACCTATGACAACATTATAAAATATATATACATATTTATATGTATATATATATATATACTTATATGTACAACTTTAACATATATTGGTAGAAACACATTACTATGTCCAACTAAATGGCAAAATATTGCAATATTTTCCCTTTTGAATGGTTTTTTCATTATATCATGATACAAAAATAGCTACATTTTCAAAAGACTGGCTATAAATGTGACTGATTTAAATATTTGAATGGAATTTTTCCGATATTGGATTGGTATTTAATGAATTGAATGGTTCCAACGGGAAGGAAAGAGGGGAATGGAATCACAATTTTGCTTTAGTAGTTGAAGAGAGTCCAACAATTTTGTTCTATGAGATCCGTTGTCTATTTTGGTTAATATTCTTTGTTAGCACTATAATGATTCACTTCATTGCCCTTCTAAAATCATCCTGCATGCTTCCTTGCTGTTTTGCATTTCAAAACATTGATATGAATTATGTGATTCAGGTGCTTTGCAGGAGGTGCTTCATTTGCATGATGTACTTGCTAGAGTCCGTCTTGCTAGATTGTGCCATATATTGTCTAGAGCACAGGCATTAGATGGTGAATTTATATTCAATATTTTCATTGACATCAATTCTACTTTTTCTAAGTTTCTCATTAATTTCTGATAACATGCTTTATATGCTCAGAAAGACCAGATCTTAAATCTCAATTTACTGCCATGCTATATCAACTGCTTCTGGATCCTAGCGAAAGGGTTTGTTTTGAGGCAATACACTGTGTCTTGGGTAAATTTGATAACACAGAGAGGTATATCCTGAGGTTTACCTAGAAATGTACTTGGTGATAAAGTTATGCGTTTTAGCCAATCTAGCCATTGTCAAACACTTACTGTGAGGATATTCCTTTTTTTTATGCAAACCTATTCCAGGACTGAAGAGCGCGCTGCTGGATGGATTCGGTTGACTAGAGAAATTCTCAAATTGCCAGAGGCCCCATCTCTAGCATCTGGTAAAGGTGAAAAAGAAGCCAATGCTCAACCCAAGGATGGTCTCCCACCCAAAGCCCCAAATGACCGTCCTGCTTCAAAAGCCAGGCATCCACAACCACTTATTAAACTTGTTAAGCGAAGGTAGTGAAATCAGAGTTCTTTGTCTCCTTTGATATTGCTCTGCTGACCAGGGTCTATGTTTCTCTTTGTGGTGTTCGTTATTGATGTATGTTGTCAGAAATCTTTGTTCATTAAGTTGCTAGATCTATCTGTTTATTAGATTGGAGGGTGCATTTCGAAGCTTTTCGAGGCCTGTGCTTCATGCTGCAGCGAGGGTTGTTCTAGAGATGGGAAAAAGTAGGGCTGCAGCATTCTCATTGGGTTACTCTGAAATTGAAGAAGGACACCATCTTCAAGTAGCTGCCGAAAATGGCAATGAATCAACTGAGCAAGATCACAGTGAAAGTTCACATGAAGGTACTTCACAAATATCAGCAATAATTCTCCTAATTCAATTGTCTTTATGGTTGTCTAAATTAATGAATGATCTGCTACTGTCAATTCCTTAACCTGATTTTTTCAGTTTTCTGTTGAAGTCTTTCTTTTGCAATTGTCACATGTTCTGCCTTTATGCATCTTAGTAACCATGTTCTATTACCTCCAAGAAATTGTTGTTGATGTTGGTCTAAATGTGTTGGTGGCTGTAATATTATGATCAATTTCATGTATTTCTCATTTATCTGTGCAACAACATATATATAAAGGGTTTGTGTTTGCTACCCTCATGGTTAAGGAACTCCCTAGTAATAAACTGTAATATTTTTAATTTTTTTGTACATCTGACCCTCCATATGTGATCTACATGTTTGGGTTAGTAGAATAGTGCTTGGATCATGTTATTTCAACATGTGTGCAAGTTTTTTCAGGGGTTGAACAATCAACTGCCTACAATGTACTAAATTTTCAACCCTCATAAAAGCTATATTTACATCAAGGAAATACGATCCAAGAGTTGAATTCCTACTATTTTGACCTATGTAGTCAAAAGCACAGGCAGTGCCTAGTCAGTAGTCCCCTAAAAAGACTAGTTGAGGACTAGTCGGTACTCCAATTATAAAATAAAAATATTCAAAATATACATAAAATATATTTAATTATTTTGGTAATAGGATGTTTTTATGAGACAAATACACAATTACACATGCTTTCACAAAATATATATAGCCAGAATTTATATATATACATTCAATTATTCATAACATATTTTGTATAATCAACTAAATATGCTTTGAGCCTTTCACAAAAAAATTGATTGTAACCATAGTCACAAATATCAGTATCGGCTATATCTCAGCGAGGTATAACATCGGGATATTATCGGTTTTCTAATAAATCTCGGGTTTCTTCCTTCCTTCCCTCTTTCTTCTCCTGTTGCAGGGCAGCCAACGACAACCCCCTGTCGCTGGGCAGCTCCCTCGCATGACAGCCCCCTTCCTTCCTTTTTTATCCTCCTTTCCTTCCTCTTTTTTTTCTTACTTCTTTTCTTCCTTCCCTTCCTCTTTCTTCCTTCCTTCTCTTCCTCTTCCTCTTCTTTCTTTCCCTGTAAGCCTAGAGACAGACTCTTTTTCTTCTTTCTTTGTTTCCCTGTTCTTTCTTCTTCTTTTTTTTTTTTAAAAGTTACGTTTCTTAACTTTTTAAAAAGTGAACACATAATCCTAACAAAAGTAAACAAGGTATACATACTATATACCCAAACCAACCTATTAAAAATTAGTAAAGACATGCATATCCTTTTTTTTAAATTTGAAAATACCCTTACACTAACTGTTTTAAAAAAATAACCATTGCTGAGCTGTTACAGGGATAATATTGCGATATATATAAATTTCCGATACTTTGAAAATATCACAATATTTTACCTTTAACTATATACCCAAACTAACCTATTAAAAATTAGTAAAGACATGCATATCCTTTTTTTTTTTAAATTTGAAAATACCCTTACACTAACTGTTTTAAACAAATAGCCATTGCTGAGCTGTTACAGGGATAAAATTGCGATATATATAAATTTCCGATATTTTAAAAATATCACAATATTTTACCTTTAATATTGTTTTCCAATTTACAGTGTTACTATCACAATATTTTCAAAATATCGGTGATATCTGTGACTATGATTGTAACACACATATTTTACTCATAGCATCATTATAATATGTGTATATCTACACACACACACACATATATATATATATATATATATATATATATATATATATATATATATATATATATATATATTTATACAAAAAAATATACTTTCTGCCTTCACAGAAAAAATCATAGAAGCACAGTAATGCAAATGTATATAAATAACATATTACATAATCAGTAATACTAGACATGCTTTCAGGCTTTTATAGAAGACTTTACAAAATCTCACACATATATACAAACAAAAAATCACACATATATATATCTCAATTTCAGCCTTTAACAGAAGAATTCACTAGAAACAAATTAACACACATATAAAAAACATAATCATTTAAAATTAACCCTCTCCCTTCGTACAATTTTTTTTAATTATGTCAATAAAACTGACTAAACTTGCCTTGCGCCTAGGCAAGGGCAGCTTAGTTGCTGACTAGGTGCCCTAGTCGATGCCTAGTCAAAAAAATTGGTACCTTTTAAGATACCCACCTAGGAATTGCAAATCCTAGGCGTTTACTTACGCCTAGGCCAACTAGATGGACTAGTCGGTGCCCAGTCGGTTCTTTTGACGGCATAGATTTTGACCATGCTGAACACATCCATGGGGTTAGATTTGTTTGAAACAACCTCCCACTATAAGTTCCAACTAAGGGGTTCTTTACCTACATGGATACCAAATGCTCTCCCATATGTAAATATGTATTTGTTTGTTTCAAGGGTATTTTTCATATTATCTCAGAATCTTTTTGTAGAATCAGAGCGTTCGACTACTGCTGATGCCTAATATTCTCTCTCTCTCATACATACTATTGATCTCTTTGTCAATGGTAATTATCTATTTAATTCCCAATATATTAGTCTTTAAAGGTCTTCATTCTAGATAGGCAGGCTTTAAACATGGGAAAGAGGGAGATTGGAGAGAGGGTGGTACATGTGGAAAGGGTTAGTTTTTGCCTTCATGTGACATTAGGCATGGAATTAGGTTGGGACAAATGACTAACTACCATCTCAAAAGTTTTAGGTTTGGATTCAAAACTGTTTGTTGTGCCTTCTATATAGTAGAGATTTCTTCTAATATTCTCAATGTTTCCATGCTTCTTTTCCTTTTCTTTTTGACTGCTCAAGTTTGTTCTTCCATCTTCGATTCTCCTCCTCTTTTTCTTTTGTGATTAAATGCCTATACAAAAGAGATTTGATTTAGATTTGATTAAGACATGATCTCTATTCTTGTTGGATCAATGTCAAGGCTGAGGTCAACACCTTTGTTTGGCTTGGTTAATTCCAGTTCTGATTTTAGATCATTAGATTCATTACCTTATTTTTGTGTATGCTTTATAGTCGATTTGTTTATCATATCTTAAGTTTCAAATAAAAGTATGCCCAGTATTCACCATCTAAAACCATCCTTTTTTTGCATGTGATGTATTTTCTTCTGTGATGTTATTTTTATTTGTTATTGGCGAAGAAGCCAACTGTTTCTTGGAAGTAGGTGATTGTATTATTCATTAAAAAATCTACTTATGCAAGGTTGAGATTTTTTTCAAAATAAGTAGGTCATAAAGTATTTCCTAATATAGTTTTATTATCTTTCAGCTCCTATTATTTAATCTTTTGATTCTTGTCCATGCTTTGTAGTTGATTTATTTGTTCTATCTGATCTAAGTTTCAAATAATGCATGCCCAATACTCACTGTGAAAATAGCCACTAGGGCATAGTTGTCATTTTGTTATTTCTTATATATGTTGCTATTATTTATAATCGAGGACATTTGAGTCATTTTCATTGTTTGATGCCTAGTAAGCCCAATATAGTGTAGACCTATGTAATCATTCATTTGTTTTCTAGTATATTCAATATACTCAGCCAACATAATCTTTTCTACCTTCTCCCACATTGTTTGCTTTGATATGGTATTAGAGCTGTTGGAGATGAAGGGGAAAACTTGTCTTTTGAGATTGAGAATTGAAATTGAAGGTATTAAGGACTAATGATTAGATTTGAAACAACTTCTTTGATGGGGGTCATTTCAGTTTCTGATGTCATCCACACTTGAATGCTCGGCCAGATCCGTGTGTGGTTGGTGTTGCATTCGCTAGAATACTACAAAAGTTTTAGAAATGAATTTCATCTGATTTGGACAGGTATTGCAGAGATGAACTTTCAAAAAAATTTCTGTTTTTTCCTAAAACAAATGTTTTGAGATGTGTCCAGAATGGAAGATATGGGTTCATGTTGCTGCTTCTATTTCGGGCTCTTTTGATATAGATTGACCCCACCAATACTTATCTAGATAGATATGTTGCAGTTAGCAAGTTTTTTTTTTTTAATTTTTTGGCAGTAAAAAGGGGGTGACCTCTGTGTTGGGTTTGTTTCTATAAGTAATTGGTCATGTACATTTGTAATTTGAGTTTTTGTGCTATGTCTAAGTATTTGTGACATAAATGTATAAGAATGAGTTGTATGCTAAGTCACAGGGATTCGGCAAGAAGGGTGCCGTACTCGCGTCGACGCGATGCGGGTGTGGGTACGACACCCGGTGCGGTCAACACACTCAGGGTCTTAACAGTCCAATTCTGGACTTAAAAAAAAGCCCGATGAAATGGGGCTGGGAGGGGGATTAGGGCAAAAAAACTTCCCCCCCTCCCAACCCTATTTTATAAGATAAGTTGCGGTAAGAATAGCTTCGGCCCAAAAATTTTTAGGAACATTTTTAGAAACAAGAAGAGTTCTTGTTGTTTTAATAAGATGCCAATGTTTCCTCTCGGCTAAACTATTTTGTTGAAGGGTTTTTGGATAAGATCTTTGATGTATAATGCCATTTAGTTTAAGGTAGATTTGAAATTCTTTTGACATGTATTCTCCTTCGGAATCGGATCTAAAGATGGGTATGTTATTTTGTAATTGGTTTTGAATAAGAACATGAAATTCCTTAAAGTTAGAAAAGACATCGGATTTGTTTTTAATGAAATACACCCATGTGTATCTAGTAAAATCATCAATAAGGATAACATAATATGAGTAACCTCCTTTGGACATAACAGGTGCCAGTCCCCATACATCGGAATGCACAAGTTCAAATGGTCTTTTTGAAACAAAGTTACTATGAGCGTACGAAAGCGAATGTATTTTTCCAAGTATACGATCTTTGCAAGTAAATGTATTTTAGTTACAAAATTTTTCCAAAAAAGGAAAAAATACAACTTGAAAATACTAGGATGACCAAGCCTTTTGTGTCAAGTCTCAGTATCTTTGGATTGAACATGATTACAAAAAGATTTGGATGACAAAGACAAAAAATCCATATAGTATAGAGCTCCTCTTCTATGGTCTTGCCCAATCCGCTTCTCGGACCGGAGATCCTGCACATAGCAATAGGTAGGTGAAAAAGAGACACTACATCCAAAATCGGTGTTTTGAGAGACCGAAAAAAGATTTATATTGAGTTTTGAAATAATTTTTATTTTTGGAACATAAAACAGTTTGTTTTGATCATAAACTTTTTCAAGGTTTCCAATTCCTTCAACATCTAAAGATGTCCCATCGGCAATGAAAACAAAAGATTTAAAGTTATTGAGACTTGGTTTTGATAAAAGAGATGCATTCAAAGTCATATGGAAAGAGGCACTGGAATCAAGAATCCAAGATGACATACCTGGGATTGATGAGATTGCGACACCGGAGGTGGAAGGTATAGAAGAATTGATCCTCATGAATTGTTGGAGAGTTTCGGTAAGTTGCGCAATGGAGTCTTTTATATCTCCATCTTTCTTTGCATCTTCACTTGAATTGTTTGGAGACTCTCCAACAAAAGCCACCTTTATCTTGAGCTTAGGACATTCCGATCGAATATGGACCGATTCATTACAATGGTGACATATAATTTTTCTTTCACCTCCATTATTATTTTTCAAAAAATGAGGTGGTTTATATGGCCATACATTATTTTTCGGTCTTGAAACTGCATGTACTTCATCAATTTCTTTCTTTACGGCCAAGCGAGTCTCTTTTTGGCACAAATCGACTAAAATTTCACTAAGAGGGGTAGAAGCACTATGAAGAAGGGACCCTCTTAGTTGTTCAAACTCGGGACGAAGCCCATGAATAGATTGGAAAAACCTTTCCCTTTCCATTTGCTCTTGCCTCATGACAATAACACTTCCTTCCCATTGATGTTCGAGAAGGGCAAGTTCATCCCATAATGAGGATATGACACTATAGTAGTCTTTAATACTCATGTCTCCTTGCTTAGTTTCTCTTACTTTTTCTTGCAAAAAGAAATGTCTAGCAAGGTCATGTTGGGTGTACCTACTTTTCATAAAAAACCAAACTTCATTTGCTTTCTTGAATTTTGCAAGATTGACGCATATTTTTAGCTCCACATTGTTCATGAACCATGCCAATATCTTGGCATGCTCGCTTTCCCAATCTTCCATTTTTTATTGAAACTCTTGAATAGCTTTGGCCTTCTCTTCTTCATTTAAGGCCTTCTCTTCATTAACTTCTTTCTTTGTAAGCTTCAATTATGGTTCCAGAATGGTTCCACATACATAACCCCAAAGTTTTTTACCTTTGAGATTATTTTCCATGAGGGCCGCCCACATCCTATAATTTGTTGCATTCAATTTGAATGAGAGATCTATCTTTGAGTCCTTGTCGGCCATCTTGGAGAAGATCAATGAAGAGCACCAAAAAGTGTGATAAAAGTAACTTCAAATGTGAGCAAGATGTGAGCCAATGATGCTTTCACAACCAAGGCTCCGATACCATGTCACGAAACACAAAGGATAAAAAATAATGTGACAATAGCCACTAACGGGCAAAACTACAATAAGCCACAAAAGTGGCAATAAACACAAAAGAAGAGAGAAACTAAAAATGTAAGAATTTTTACTCAAGAAGAGCTTCAAAGAAGCTTAATAATACATGGGGCAATTCCCCTTATTTATACACAATTTGAGACCCAAGGAGGGGCTCCCATAGAGTCGTTGGAGGGGTCCAACAATTCTGTGGACCCCTCTCAACTAATTTAAAAAAAGAAAAAAGTAAAAAAGAAAATAAGAAAAAGGAAAAAGCATGTTCCAAAAGTGAATATGTGTGTTACAGGGAAATGACTATTTTGCCCCTAGTGGGCATTACAAAAATAATATATATATATATATATATATATATATATATATATATATAGACACGTAGACATATATATTTAATATATATATGTATATGTGTCTCAGTCTATATATATGTAGATATATATAGAAAAGATGAGTATAATTTCACTGGAGTGCCTTTATATAGGCACTCCTATTCATAAAGGGGCTGGCCCAACTAGCTGTTGGGCTAGCTCCAACGGCTTGAGATTTCTAGCCGTTGGCGCTTGTACAACAACTAGTTGGACCAGCTCCCAATCAGTTGTTAGTTGTAGTTGTCAGTTGTCAGAATAAAAAAAACAAAAAAACAAAAAACTGAAAATAAAAAACTTGTCAGTCCCTAGTCCCTAGTAGACTGACTCCTATTACAACATGAAATGACTGAAATACCTTTGATGGCTATTTCAGTTTACATACATAGTGAACTATATATATATATAATACAAATAAATACAAATGTCATATACACAATACATTTTAACACCCCCTCTCAAACTTATGGTGTGATCACCAAAAGTTTGTCAAGAAAAAAATAAAATTGCAGTGACGAAAGCGCCTTGGTGAAGAAATCTACTAGTTGATACTCGAAAGTAACATAAGATAGGGTGATGATTTGCCTCAGAATTTTTTCACGAATATAATGGCAATTCATTTCTATATGTTTGGTTCTTTCATGAAATGTGTTAAGACTAGTCGACTATTAGTTAGTTTCAATGTTTTATCTTTAAAGTTATTATTTATTCTTAAAAGATGGCTCTTTAGAATTTTATAAATAATGAGGGACCTCTTTGTAATTTGTTTATTAGGCTAAACCTCTATTTAAACAAGAGGTGTTTAGCCCTAAAAGTAAGTTACAATTTTTTCTTTCTCAGCTGCTCTCTCTTCCTCTCTCTC
The DNA here is from genome assembly GCF_984573655.1 of Nuphar pumila. Lineage (NCBI taxonomy): Eukaryota > Viridiplantae > Streptophyta > Magnoliopsida > Nymphaeales > Nymphaeaceae > Nuphar > Nuphar pumila. Next base: position 83,058,711 of record NC_143263.1, on the reverse strand, counting down.
TCTCTCTCTTTCTCTCTCTCTCTCTCTCTCAGTTCCTGTGCAGTATTGGGTTTCTCTACATGGTATCAGAGCTGAAGGTTGTGGGAGCGTAAACCAGAGTTTGATCTGCGACAAAAAGAAAAGGTGCGTGCTCTACCTTCTTTAATTTGGGTGGCATAGATCTGATAACAGATCTATTGTCTGACAAGAGTCAAGACATAGATCTATAATCAGATCCATAGAGCTCGGCAACATTGCTGTCATCTGGACTGTATATCGTCAACCGTGATGTCTTCATGAGCTGTGATTTTATCAACTGGACCTGGATTCAGTCGTGAATCTGAAGCAAACCTTATAATGTTAATCCTGAATCTGGATGAGAAAAGAAATTTCTGATTAGTATGGTGGAACTCTTCGATCGATCTGGGGTTGCCGTGAATGGAGTATCACAACTTCTGTTTTTTTCTGTACCGTGAGCAGTCATCAGAATTGTGTTGCCGTGAATGGGGTATCGCTTGGTTCAATATTTTTTTTCTGTCGTGAATCCTGTACCGTGAGCAGTCTGCATTGGAACTGAGCCTCTAACATAGCTGTGATTAAATACACAGATTTTTTTGTGCCGTGATCAGAGATGGCATTTTTTGTTGTTGGTTGCTCCTGTAGAGGAGGTTGGAATGGTTCAGATCTGATATCAGATTTGATGTAGTGTTTCTTTAAAATATCGTGGGGTGTCGTTGCTTATGCAGTGTGTCGAACTTACTCTGGGTTTGTAACATATTCATATTCAGTCTGATAAGTTTTTTTTCAAAATTTTTTTGGTCGTACATTACAGCAGTGTTATCTTTTCCTGCATAAGCTTTCTTCATTATGGCTGAAACTCAGAAGGCTGATTCTAAGACTGAATCTACTAAGGAATATAAGGCTTTTGCGAATCCTTTTTCGTATGGGTCTTCGGTGAAATTAAATGAAACTAACTATGCCAGGTGGTCTCGAACCTTTATGATGTCGGTATCTGGACATCGTACAAAACATATTTTGTTGGAAATTGAACCGAGTGATAAAGTAGGAAAATATGTTACTTGGGATGAAGATAATGATATTGTTATGACATAGATCATGAATAGTGTTGAACCTCATATTGCAGACGGTCTAATCTATTATAATACAGCTAAACAAATGTGGGATTATCTTCGAGATACTTACTCTCAGGAAACAAATGTGAGACGTATTTTGCAAGTGGAACAAGAAATATATAATTTGCAGCAGGGAGATCAAACATTGGCCCAGTACTATGCATCCGTTAAAGCTGCCTTTGAAAGGCTTAATGCTCACAGACCTCTGTGTTGTTCAAAGCATAAGGATCATCAAGAACAGACCATGGTTTCTCACATGGCTATCTTCCGAATTCTCGGTTGCTAAAGTCCAAATATTAACTGGATCTGATGTACCTACTCTAGCTTATGCATACAATCGCTTGAGCAAACTTGTTTTTTCTCTCCCACAATCCCATTCTATATCCCAGACATCTGCCTTAGTTGTTCCTTCTGGTTATGGTCGTGGAAATACTCTGAACATTAGAGGACGCGGTCGTGGGAGGTAGAGGTAAAATTCAATGCACATTTTGTGGAAAATCCGGGCACTTAGAAGACCGTTGCTGGGATAAACATGGACGACCTTCCTTTCCTGCATCGAGGCCTAATGCTCCAAAAGCTAATGTTACAAAACTAGAGGTAGCAAATGCAAATGAAGCCTCGTCTCCCAGTGCCTGCATTTCCATGAGTCGTGCTGGATATGAAGAACTGGTTGCTCTTCGTCCTTCAAGCTCCTCCTCTCCTGTAGTCGTTGTGGCCTATGCAACAGGGAACCATCTTCATCTCAATGATAGTAAGTTGATTATTGACTCAGGTGGATCTAGACATCTATGTGAAAATTCTCATTATTTTTCAGATCTAAAGGATATTACTACTCATCAGGGAGTCTCATTAGCAAATGGGAGCTCTTCTCCGGTAGTTGGTCAGGGAAATGTTTCTATATCTTTCTCCTTGCATTTGAAAAATGTTCTTCATGCTCCTTCATTTCCTCAAAGTTTACTTTCAGTGAGTTGTCTTACAAAAGAGCTAAACTGTAGAGTGATATTTGATCCTGTTGGTTGTCATTTTTAGGATTTGCTAACGGGGAAGAAGATTGGTGGAGGCTCTGAAGAAAATGGAGCCTACTACTTACATCATCCAGTAGGGCACAATTTTGCTGCAGTCGACTATTCCTCGAGTCCTATTCAGTGGCATCGTCGTCTTGGTCATCCGTCATTGTCAAAGCTTCGTCATGTCATTCCTCAAATTCCGTATACTACATTTCAGTGTGAAGCATGTCAATTGGGCAAGCATCATCGGAGTTCGTTCCCTTCTAGTCAGAGTCAGTCCAGTCATAAGGTCTTTGAGCTTCTTCATGCGGATGTATGGGGTCCTAGTAAGATTCCTACTAGGACTCAGTGTCGATATTATCTTGTTATTGTTGATGATTTTTCTAAGTTGTCTTGGGTATTCTTAATAAAAGAAAGATCTGAAGTTTCTAGTATTATTAAGTCATTGATTTTTGAAATAAAAATTCAGTTTGAATCTGTTGTTAAGATTATCCGCACTGATAATGCGCTTGAGTTCAAAACAAAAGCCTTGTTGCAATTTTATCAAGACCATGACATTCAACCTCAAACCTCCTGTGCCTATACTTCCCAACAAAATGGGGTGGCTGAACGAAAACACAAACATCTTCTTGATGTAGCACGTACCCTTATGATTCAATCCAATGTTCCTGCTTCCTATTGGGGTGATGCTCTTATCACAGCCTGTTATCTGATCAACCGTATGCCTTCATCATCCGTGGACGACAAAATTCCTTTTCTCCTCTTTTCTCTTTCTCGCCCCAAGTTTTTTGGTGTATTTTCTTTGTGCATAAACTTGGACCTGACCGTGATAAATTAGTAGCTCAAGCAATTAAATGTATTTTTATAGGTTATCCAAAGAACCAAAAGGGCTATCGATGTTATGACCCTATTTCTCATCGGGAGTATGTCAGTGCGGATGTATCTTTCCTTGAGTCCGTTCCATATTATTCTCATACTGGATCTCAGATGCAAGCTGATCTAAATGACTCCTTTCCTCTTCCTATGCATCCTTTCCCTTTGGAATCTGTACCTCCATTACTGGGTCCCACTCTACCTTCCTCACGGTTTCACAATCCCTCCTTGGTATATGTGCGTAGAGCTCCACCTCATCCTGAGCCTTCTCCTTCTTCTCCTGAGGTAAGTATTCCTGATGACAGTGATCCTCCTGTTGATGATAACAGGCTAATAGCTCTACGTAAGGGGACACGACAATGTACCTTATATCCTATATCTCATTTTGTGTCCGATGCCAGAATTGGAAGTCAGATGAAAGCTTTTATTTCCGCCTTATCTGCTGAAACTATTCCTTTGAACTATCAACAAGCAGAGCTTGATAGTAGATGGAAGCAAGCAATACAAGAGGAAACGGATGCCTTATTGTCTCAACAGACGCAGGACCTAGTTAATCCTCCAGTGGATGTAGACATTGTTGGATGTAAATGGGTATATACCATTAAGTACCACTCAGATGGTTCTATTGAAAGATACAAGGCCAGATTAGTAGCAAAATGGTATACTCAGACATATGGTGTTCATTTCTTTGAAACTTTCTCTCCTGTTGCACGAATGGGTACCATCCGTCTAGTTCTCTCTGTAGCTGTTCACCATGGATGGTGTTTGTGTCAACTAGATGTGAAAAATGCATTTCTATATGGGGATCTGTCAGAAATAGTATACATGCAGCAACCTCCTGGGTTTGAGGTTGAGGGGGAGTGTCAGAAGGTGTGCAGGTTAAAGAAGGTGATATATGGTCTGAAACAAAGTCCTCGTGCATGGTTTCAAAAGTTGTTTGACGTGATGTCAAAGTTTGACTTTAAGCGGTAAGCGTCAGATCACACATTATTTATCAAGAAAACTAACTCAGGTCTAGTTGTTATGGTGGTATATGTGGATGACATCATCCTTACAGGAGATGATATGAACGATATTGCAGCTACAAAGGCTCATCTTCAAAAGCATTTTGTTACAAAAGATCTTGCTCCTCTTAGATACTTTCTGGGTATAAAAGCTGCCAGAAGCAGTGAAGGCTTGGTTCTGTCTCAACGTAAGTATGTTCTTGATTTATTAAAAGAAACAGGAATGTTGGGAGCCAAACTAGCAAATATTCCCATGGATCACAAAGTTCAGTTGTTGGAAGAAGGGTTGAAACCCGTGGATAGCAAAAGTTATCACTCATTAGTAGGGAAGCTACTATATGTGACTGTGACTAGACCAGATATTGCTTTAGTAGTAAGCAAGATTAGCCAGTTTATGAAAAATCCGAATGAAGTACACTGGAATGCTGCAATGATGATTCTCAGGTACTTAAAATCTTCCCCTGGAAAAGGGTTATTATTTAAGAAAGGGGGAACCCTGGAGATAGTCGACTACTCTGATGCTGATTATGCTGGATCTGTTAAGGATAGAAAATCTACTAGTGGATTCTGTGTGGTTATGGGGGGTAATTTAATTTCATGGAGAAGTAAGAAACAAACCGTGGTTGCTAGGTCGAGTGCCGAATCAGAATATCGGGCTATGGCCCAAACAACAACTGAATTGATGTGGGTTCGAAATGTATTAAATGATCTTCAAGTGAAGGTCTCATCTCCTATGGTGATGATGTGTGATAACAAGGCAGCTACACATATAGCAAATAATCATGTGTTTCATGAGAGGACAAAACATATTGAAGTTGACTGCCACTATGTAAGAGATATGGTTCAAGCTTGATATATCTCTACCAAGCATTTGAACTCGGAGGATCAAGTTGCAGATATGTTTACAAAGCCTCTTGCTAGGCCCAGTTTGTCAAAATGTTGCAGCAAGCTGAGCATGATCGATATCTATGCTCCAGCTTGAGGGGGAGTGTTAAGACTAGTCGACTATTAGTTAGTTTCAATGTTTTATCTTTAAAGTTATTATTTATTCTTAAAAGATGGCTCTTTAGAATTTTACAAATAATGAGGGACCTCTTTGTAATTTGTTTATTAGGCTAAACCTCTATTTCAACAAGAGTTGTTTAGCCCTAAAAGTAAGTTACGATTTTTTCTTTCTCAGCTCTCTCTCTCTCTCTTTCTCTCTTTCTCAGTTCCTGTGCAGTATTGGGTTTCTCTACAAAATGTATGGTTGCCAGCTATATATATTGCACTCTTGTTATCATAATATAGTCGGGAAGGTGTTTGAAGATGAACACTCATGTCTTCAAGTAATCTTCACAATCAAACGATCTCTGATGTTGTAGTAGCCATTGCATGGTACTCAGCCTCAGTGGATGATAATGATACTTTTTGTTGTTTTTTGCACTTTCACAACAACAGAGAATTACCTACAAAAACACAAAAAACAATAGTTGTGCGTTGATCATTTGAATCTCTTTCTCAATCTGAGTCAAAATAAGCAATCAACTCAAGAGAGAAAGATAACAAAAGACTTCTAGAGGTAGAAGTTTATAGATATCTAACAATTCTTATCACAACACTCATGTGAATTGTGGTGGGAGAATGTTGGAATTGGCTAACAGTATGAACTACATGCACAATGTCAGGCCTAATAATAGTTAAATAAGTCAAGGCGCTAATCGTTTGGCGATATACAGTAGGATCATCTAGAGGTGTCCCATCATCTATCTTCATCTTGACATTAATAACTTCAGGTGTGTCCACCCTCTTTTTATCAGTAATGCTTGACCTTTCAATAATATCATTAACAAACTTGGTTTGAGAAAGCAAATATCCTCTAGGAGAGTAAGCAACCTCAATTCTAAGAAAAAAATTGAAAAATCCAAGATCAGTCGTTTCAAAATATTTTTTAAGAATACATTTAATATCCTTTACTCCATATTTTTCTTTACCTGTAATGATTATATCATCAACATAAATGAGACGTATAACAATCCTTGCATAAGATTTCTTAGTAAATATAACAGTATCATAATAACAAGACTTAAAACCAAGCTTTAGCATAATAGAACTAAAGCAATCATAATAGACTTTAGGTGCCTGTTTCAAATCATAAAGAGCTTTTCTCAATCGAAGTATTTGGATAGAGGGAACTTCATATCGAGGCGATGAATCCATATAAACCTCTTCTTTTAAATCTCCATTTAAAAATGCATTTTTAACATCCATTTGGTATATAGGCCAACCTTTAATAGTAGCAACAACAATAAAGGTCCTAACTGAAGTCATCCTAGCTACTGGTGTAAATGTCTCATAATAGTCTATTCCGTATTCTTGTTCATATCCTTTAGCAACTAACCAGGCCGTGTTTTTTTCTAGGTTGCCATTAATCTTAGTTATAACTTTATACACCCATCTACAACCTATAGTTTTCTTACCTTTAGGCAAATTAGAAACTTTCCAAGTCATGGATTTTTCGTGTGCTCCTAATTCTTAATTCTTAGCTTTTACCCATTCATAATATTATTTTGCTTGTTTATATGTGGAAGGTTCAAAATAAGCCAAAATCATAGCTAGACAAGCCCTATATTGAGGTGAGAATGATTCATATAAAATAAATCTATCAGGGGTCTAGAAGTCCTATCTGATCTCCTGATGACTTCAGTTTGTTGGTTTTCTAAGGTAGAATACCTTTCTAAGGTATTTGGTTGACTATCATTATCGCGTCTTCTATATTGAATTATACTAGATCTTCCAGTTTCAATGTTTTCACTATCTTGATTTGATTAAGGCTCTTTTTCTTTATCATTCTTATACAAAGAATCACCCTTATATTGAGGCAATAATTTAAGCAAAAAAGAATACTTAGAGTCTTTCTCAAGCACACTTTGAAAAAAACTTTCATTTTCCAGAAAGCAAACATTCTTGGATATATATATATATATAATTTGTTATTTTTGAAATCAAAATATCTAAACCCTTTATGAGTTTCTCCATATCCAAAGAAAGCACACAATATGGCTTTGAGAGAGAATTAATCATTTTGTCAGTGAGAAGAAAACACTTGCATCCAAAATATCTTAATCTAAGATAATCGGGAGAAACTTTGAAAAGTTTTTCATAAAGGGAGATGTTTTGAAACTTAAATGACGAGAGTCGGTTGATGAGGTATACAACCGTTAAACACGCTTCAACCCAAAAAAGTTTTTGGAACATCTTTTGCAATTAAAAGAGTTCTAGTAGTTTCAATTATGTACCTATGTTTTCTCTTAGCTAATCTGTTTTGTTGAAGAGTTTAGACATATGATCTTGGATGAATAATTTTATTATTTTCAAAATAAGTTTTGAAATCATTTGACATAAATTTTCTCCCATAGTTGGAGCGAAAGATAAAATTTTGGTTTGAAATTGGTTTTTGATAAAGTTATGGTATTTTTTAAAGTTATCAAAAACCTCATTTTTGTTCCTAAGGAAGTATATCCATGAGTAATCTTGTATAGTCATCAACAAATATAGCATAATAAGAAAAACTACCTTTAGATAAAATGGGCACTAATTCAAATGGTTTAGAAGAAAAAAAGGTTCTTTTTGAAAATGAGAGAGCCTTCATTTTGCCAACAATACAATCCTCACAATAAAAATTTTCATTACAAAATTTGCTTAAATGGGGATACATGAGATAATTTTGACAAACTAGAATGTCCCAATCTTTTGGTGCCATAATGCTAAATTTACATTTTGAACATTATAACAAAAATTACTTTTTGGAAGAAGAAGACTATCAATGTAGTAAAGGTCTTCTTCTCTATAGCCTTTCCTGATTGGAGATCCTGCACAAAACACTTTTTGGATGAGAAAGAGACACTACACCCATGGTCGGTAATTTGTGAAACAGACAAAAGATTTAAATTTAGTTTTGAGACAAGTCTAACTTTTGGAATATGGAATTTCGAAGTGTTTTCAAAATTTTCAATGCTTTTTATGTTAAGAGAAGATCCATCGGTGGTAAAAACATTTGTTGGTGTTGAATTAGTGCAACATTGAGAAAGTAAAGATGAATGTGGAGTCATATAAAATGAGATTCCAGAATCCAAAAGCCACGAAACCTTAATTTGAGGCAAAGATGTAGAGATCGCTGCACCGGAGAGAGAAGATTTTTTGGTTTACTGGATAAAGGGCCTCCATGATTTGAGAGAACATGGTTCCAATAGATTTAAAATCTTCATTGTTTTCACCTCTTTCTTCGTGAGATGCTTCTACGGATGCCACCTTTTTGTCTTCTCTTTCTTTAAACTTGGGGCAAAATGACCTAATATGACCCGGTTCTTCACAATTATGACAAGTGAAAATAGTTTTTTTTGTTTTCATCACATCTAGGCTTCCCATTGTAAGTTTTCGAAAAATGGGGTGGTTTATAAACATTTGTATTGGCACCCGATTTTGAGACGGTCAATACATTATCCTTTGTCTCCTTATATTCAAACATAGATTTAAGTGTTGTCTCCTTCATGCATACTTGAGCCAAGACTTCATGCAAGGGAAGAAGAGTTTTCCTATGAATAATATTGACCCGAACTTGTTCAAATTTGGGTCTAAGTCCTTTAAAAAATTGGAACAATTGTTCCTCATGCTTGTATTTTCATTTTTAAGCATATTTTGGAGTTTCCCATATAGGCTCAAGTTTAGCCAATTGATCCCAAAGCCTTTTGAGGGTATTACACTTGCGGGTGCCTTGGATCTCTTAATGCGTCCATTTGACATAAGTCATGCATTACCTTTTGTACTAAGTACCGTAGAGTCAATTTATGCATTTGTTCTTGTACATTCAGATGTTTGGAGACTCTTGCCCATTATTTGGAAAAGAGGATCCACTTATTTTGTTACATTTTGTGATCATTGTACAAGATTTATTTAGATTTATTGTGTGAAAACCATGTCAAACTTTTTTTATGATTTCAATTAGTTCAATGCTATGATTGGAATTCAATTCTCTGCTATAACTAAGAGTTTTACATTCATGTAGCAAGAGAATATGTTCATTTCTAATGCAGCTTTTTCTTGCAAAAAAAAAAGATAGTGAATTAGAACTATTCATATACTCTAGACTCTAGAGCAGAACGGAGTGATAGAGCACAAAAATAGACATACTTGAAACTACTCTAGCACTTCTCTTTTATTCCACAAATTTTTTTAGCTGGAGCTGTCAAAATGGCGATATTGTGGATCAAGTGTGTGCTGATCTCTTTTTTGAAGCTGCACTATTTCAAAAACTTTATGATTACTAACCTAAGTATTCTCTTTTACGCATGGTGTTAGTGTTAGTGTTAGTGTTAGGTTTCTTCTAATACTCTAAGAGTTGGGTGGGGGTGGTGGTGCGAAAGCTTTCTTCTAAGGCAGTAAACTGTTGTTTTATTGAGTATCTTGTAAGTAAAAAGGATAACATTGTCATGATCTAGTTTCTAAACAATCATAGATTTGAGACTTGTGGTATTTATAAAACATTTTCCTTATCTGCATCTAAATCAACAAAAGTAACTAAGTCAGATTTTTCTTTTCTAATTCGTACTCATTTGAGGTGAGTATTTTGAGTCCAAACCACTCCAAACATATAGAAAGACATCTTCTTAGAGTTGAGACTACTTCATTTTATGATACAGGTTGATGAATGAATTGCTTGTCTGAGACTCTGGCTCATCCCAATCAATAATTAATAAACACATCAAGATTCACATGTTCTTCAACTATATCGTGGTTCTAGATATTCTGTGCTTCCATTATGTTTTATTTCTTATGAATTCCTATTTGCTAAATGTCGAAATCTTTCCTTGATGCACTCTTATGTTGAACCTAACCCATCATAAAGTAACTCCCAAGCTTGAGGGGCTATAGTCTCTGTCTAAGGTAACTGGTCTTGAAAGCATGCTTCATGGTTAGTTGAGCTGCCAATTGGAAAGACTACTGCAACGCGCAAGTGAGCCCACAAGATCAAGGCAAACACTGATGGTAGTATTGAGCACTATAAGGCTAGGCTTGTGAGTAAGGATATAAACAACAGTTTGGAATTAACAATGCAAAAATATTTCTTCCAATTGTACACAAGTACACAACTGCTATTCACACTCATTACTGCAGTGTGATAGTGGGTTTGATGTCAAAAATGCATTTATCAATGGGGCCTAGAAGTATACATGTGGTTACTCCAAGAGTGACTGATTCTATGTTTAGAGTGTGTTGCTCTCCAAAGCTCTTTATGGTTTCAAACTAGCTCATTGAGAAATTCAGTTCCAGTGTGAAACATCTTGGTTTTTTACAAAACTATCATAATCTTCAAATAGGCAGGGGTTCCCTCACTTTGTTGGACGGGTGCAGGTAAAGAATATAGTTCAAGACCATAAAATTAGGTTAGCCACTTGGAACATAGGGTCTTTAAATGGTAAGTTGGTAGAGTTAGTAAATGTTATGTGTAGGAGAAATATGGATATTTTATGTCTACAAGAGACCAAATGGGTACGTGAGAAAGCAAAAGTGATAGAACCTTGAGGATATAAGATTTGGTATACAGGAATAAATAAGAATAGGAATGGAGTATAGATTATTATTAGTCGTGAGTTTATAGATAATGTAGTTGAGGTCCGTAGGAAAGGTGATAGGATTTTACTTATTAAATTAGTATTAGGTACGAATATTATTAATATTATTAGTGTTTATGCACCTCATGTAGGTTTAGATGATTCCATTAAGCGTCAATTTTGGGAAGATTTAGATGGAGTAGTACACAAGATATCTTATGGAGAAAAGCTTTTCATCGGCGGTGACCTTAATGGATATGTAGGCATTAGTAGGGATGGATTTGAAAGTATCTATGGAGGCTATGGTATAGGAGAAAGAAACGAAAGTGGAGAAAGGATTTTAGATTTTGGTTTGTCCTATGATATGATCTTAGCAAACATTTCGTTTAGGAAGAGGGAGTTTCACCTAGTAACATTTAAGAGGGGGGTTAATACGAGTCAGATAGATTTTTTCCTACTTATAAAGAGAGATAGGGGTTGTTGCATTGATTGTAAGGTTATACCTGGAGAAAGTATAGCTACACTATATAGAGTCTTAATTTTAGATCTTAGAATTAGAAAATGCCGCAAAAGGGATAGATATAAGATAGATCTTAGAATTAAGTGGTGGGCACTGAAAGGAGCTAAACAAGGAATGTTTGTAGAGCATGTAGTTAAGGAAGCTGATTGGTGTCTCGAGGAGGATTCAGAATCAATGTGGAATAAGATAGCGGGTGGCATGAGAAAGGTGGCTAAGGAGGTATTGGGTGAGTCTAAAGGCGATGCACCGCTAGGTAAGGATACATCATGGTGGAACAAGAATGTCGAATTAGCTATTAAGGTTAAAAGAGAGTGTTATAGAAATCTAAGTAAGAGTCGTGATAATGAGAATTTGGAGATGTATATGATAGCAAAGAAGGAAGCTAAAAAAGTAGTTCAAAACACGAGGGATAAGGTATATAAGAAGGTTTATGACATGTTGGATACCAAAGAGGGCGAGAAGGATATCTATAGGCTTGCAAAGATGAGAGATAAGAAATCGAGGGATCTGGGTATGGTTAGATGTATCAAAGATGAAACACAAAGGGTTTTAGTCAAAGATGAGGAGATTAAGGAGAGATGGAAAAATTATTTTGATAAGCTATTTAATAGAAGTCGTGCTCAGGATCTTGGAGACTTCTCCATTCTTTTTCATGAGATAAATCATGACTTCATGCGCAAGATTCAAAAGAAAGAAATTGCAGAGTCTTTGAAGAAAATGAAATCAAGAAGGGCAGTTGGCCCAGATGGTATACCTATCGAGGTTTGAAAATGCTTGGGTGAGAAAGGTTTAGAATGATTGAAAAATCTTTTTAACAAGATTTGGCGGACAAATAAGATGCCTAATGAGTGGAGGAAGAGTACTTTGGTGCCTCTATATAAGAATAAGGGTGATATATAAGATTGTACAAACTATCGTGGTATAAAACTCATGAGTCATACTATGAAACTTTGGGAGAGGGTGATTGAGTATAGGTTGAGGAAGGTTGTCATGATATCGGAGAATCAATTTGGTTTTATGCCTGGAAGATCAACTATGGAAGCTATACATCTTCTTAGACAACTTATTAAGAGATATAGAGAGAGGAAGAAAGATTTGCATATGGTTTTTATTGATTTGGAGAAGGCATACGATAGAGTACCTAGGGATGTGTTAGACAACTTATAAATTGTTGGTAGCTTGATTTATTAACTATTTACAGGTCAGGCATCACTTACACAGTTTATGTGTTAGTTCATGAGCCCTCCTTGATCAATCAATTTGGTACCAGTATTGAGGATTATATGTTCTTAACCACATATGCTATGCTCCCTTCTTTAATTAGCCTCTTCTCTTGAGCTCACAGCTTACTTGTGACTTTGACTTGGAGGGTTTAATAGAAGTCAGCATTCCAACACAAGTTTTTTGTTTCTTTGAGTATTCCTTGATCTCATGGCATCTGCAAGAAATAGTAAACTATTGCTTTAGCAATAACAAAAATTGAGTATTGTCTCATTGGCATAGATGATTTCAACAACTACGTGGTTGCTTTTTGGTTTCTCAGAGAAATGTGAGTTGATCTCTCTCTGCTTACTGGACTACATTGTGATAATCATAGGGCTGTCTAATTTGATAAAAATTGAGAATTTCATGAGTGCACAAAACACATTGAAATTGATTGCTACGTGTTCTGAAATACTATCTCATTGCCCTATGTTTGATCTATGCCTAAAATAGCTAATTTTTTTACAAAAGCTTGATGCCTACTCAATTTTGCACTCTTCAAACTTTGTGGTTGTTTCTGTCTAAACATCTTCAGGCTTGAGGGGTAGTGTTAAGTTAGCCATGGGGGAGATAATTATCATTTATTTTTTCATGCATATGTTATAGTATCTTATAGTCTAGGGCATTTAATCCTTTCGTCATTTTTTTTATGCATTGCAATGCAAATGAAGGGGTTAAGACCTATGCAACATCCACTTTCTAGTATATTCACAATACTTGATCAGCATACTCCTTTCTTCTCTTACATTGTTTGCTTTAATATTCACCATCTAAAAGCCATGTTACTTTTGATCCCTTTTTTCCTTAATATTTTTTGTGGAAGAGTATCATTTACATATTTATATAACTGTATTTCAGTACCTCGGACAAAGGTTTCTTCGTTCTCCAATGGGACAGGGCGAGGAGAGACAGTTGCAAGTTTATTAGCTTCTCTGATGGAGATTGTTCGCACTACTGTGGCATGTGAATGTGTCTATGTTCGAGCTATGGTAATAAAAGCTTTAATTTGGATGCAAAGTACAGATGAATCTGTTGAAGAACTTGAAGCTATCATTGCAAGTGAACTTTCAGATCCAGTGTGGCCATCAACACTGTTAAATGATATCTTGCTTACATTACATGCTCGGTTTAAGGTATTTTTCTGTTCCCAGAATAATTTCGCTTTCATAAGGACCATCATCTAGGTCATGGCCATTAGTCATTTTGTGTCACATTACCTTGCTATTTTTGTTGTTCACCTTTGGTGCTGTTTCACATGTATTTACATGGACATTGTGTAACTGTAAAAATTCTATATTTTTTTGCACATGCTTTCTTATCATATTTTCCTTATTTCATCTCTTAGTCTTCGTTGTATGTTGTTTGGGGTATTTCTATAGTATCATCATTTTCGTTTGTTTGTCTTGATGTTTGTATCCTCCTAAAGAGGTGCTTTTGTGCTTCAACTGAATGTGATTACACTCCTATACCCTTTGCCGCTTCATGGTGTTGCTAAGATGCAACACTTTCAGTAAATCAATCATCTGCTCTGGTCTCTGCTTTTGTATTTATGTATGGGTGTTTTTAATAAAGATTGCTACTTTGTGATTTATGGCTTGGACCCCAGATTGTGAAAGTCGAAACAATTTGTAATTAGTGGCACTTATTAGCTCTTAACCTCAAACCACTGCATCAGTTGCACATTTTTGTTGATTTATCAGGGTTGAAATTTTTGTTTTTAATGATTTAGTAATGTGATAAATTCTTTAATTGCCAAAGTCATCTCTGATAGATGTTTGCATAGAATATTGGTGCTCTCATGCATCTGAATTAGTGTAAGCTTTGGTTGTGGCATCTTGGTTTTCTGTTGGATCAATGTAGCTAAAACACCAAATGCTGGGTGAGCATTATTTGTGATTGATTACATTGTTAGACCAATGGTTGCGTGATATCTACTTCAGTTTGTAACCCACATTTTTATATGAGAAATATGCACTGTTAAAATATATATATATATATATATATATATATATATATATATATATATATATACCTAATAGGGGTATTTTGGTCATTTCACATAGTTGTTTCTAGAAACAACTATTGTAATAGGTAGTTTAATTTTTATCTTTTTTATTTTTCTCTTTTATTTTTCATTTAGCATTAAATGTGCATTGGGGGTCCTACACTGGTGTGAGTTTTATGAATACGCTTTTTAAAACAATATTTTTAATCAAAATCAAGTGAAAGCTAGACACCAAAAATATAAAAACCGGCTCGCACGAGTGGTGGAGTCCGGGTCGATCCCAGGGAACGGGAAATACTTTGTATTCAAACACACAATCTAAACTACACTTTATTGTCTTGAAAAATAAAAGATTAATTAACTAAGTAAACAAGAGAGTGCTGCCCCTGCAGAAGGCTTAAACAAATAATTAAAGTGCCTTATTACAAACCCAATTGAATTAAATAAAGGAAGTCCTAATCTAAAAAGAAAGAAAAATGATCTTCAGTGCATGAGGCTTTTATAGTCTTGAGACTTGAATTGCTTCCCTTTATCCTTCCCTCTGTGTATCCTTTGGATAACTAGGTTGAACACTTTTTGGTCTCTGAGGGCCTGAAGGGACTTCAGAGGGCACTTCAGGGGTACGAAAAGGGGCTCACCGCACGTCCAAATGCTTTCCTGCAAAACACAAAAATAAAACACAGCAGTACGAATGAAACTAAACAAGAATTGATTAGCTAATGACAAAAATAAATCAGCAAGATCAAGAATTAACTAACTAAAACAAACTAATAACATGAACTAACCTATGAACTACTTGTAACAACCTAACACTAAAAGACAAAATAGTAAAACAAATTGTAAACCACTTCAAGAACTAACTAAATTAACGTGAATATATAAATCTGAATCCATCTACTGAATGGAAACTGGAATTAACTAAAACTTACACCGAATCTAAGAATGAAAGCTTAATATTAACGTACTAAAGAAAGAACAATGTATAACTAATAAAATACCCAGCTGTTGGGCTGCAACGACGTATACTATAACATATTAATATAAAACGTTAAGGGATTGAAGCTAATGGAAGAACACATAACATAAAACACACTAAAAACAATTAACTTGTTGCTGAAAGAACGTGTAAGCAAAACAACTAAGTAAAAATTAATCAACTAATCTACTGGAAACGTTAATGCTAACCATAGCTAACAATAAAATAAATTTAACTAATGACAAAATATAGGCAACTAACGGATGATCAATCAATACAATAATTCAAGCTAACCTAATTAAGTCAACGTTAGCATATATTATACCTCTAACATAATAGAAAAAACTAACTATTTAGACCTAATTGACTCACACCCGTAATGTATTCTGCAACTATCGTCTAATGCAATAAATAACTTAAGTAACCACTAATGCAATAAAGGCTGAATCAAATACCTAATGAAATCACACATACCTGTTAGGAATAATACCCACCACACTACACTAGAGCACTATGCAACAAAAACGCTGATATGATGCTAGCTAAATATCAAAAAGGAAACGCTGCTGTATGAAGAATAATAAAAAAACTTTGCTGTATAACAAACTAACAAAAATGTCGATGAATAAAAACTACAAAGACGTTGACCTAAATAACAAAAGATCTTGAACCAAGAACCAATTAAATAAAAAAAAATTAATGCACAGTGAATGACTAAGACGCTGAAACTAAGTAAAAAAAACGCTGAACCTAAAATAACATGCAGTCTATGAACTAACAAAATAAAATAACACGCAGATAAAAAAAAATACACGATTTCAGAAAAACTATAAAGAAAAGCTAATGGGCCAAAAAATCTATTTACTTGCAAAAAAAAAAAAATGAAACACACCAAACATAAAAAAAAAAATGTGCTGCAGCTGTTCTAAACTAAATCTAATCCTACACTAATCTAAAACTAATCAAGAATCACGAAAACAAAATATAAAAAC
Source organism: Nuphar pumila (assembly GCF_984573655.1). Taxonomy (NCBI): domain Eukaryota; kingdom Viridiplantae; phylum Streptophyta; class Magnoliopsida; order Nymphaeales; family Nymphaeaceae; genus Nuphar; species Nuphar pumila. Next base: position 83,042,369 of record NC_143263.1, on the reverse strand, counting down.
CAACGATCGACCTAACTAAACATTATCTTATGCTTAAATCAAGAAACAGTGAAACTATTTAAAACGAAATCTGTATTTTTTTCTTTCTTTTTCAGATGCACAACATGAATTAAACTATATTAACATGCAGATGATGCAATGATCTCACAAAACTACATGTGATGCTATGTTTTATGCGATGCAAAACTAGATCTATGGTGAAACGGGGGAGAAAGAAGCAAACCGTCGCGGATCGCTTCCGACAGATTGGATGAGAAGAGAAGGTGGCTAATCTCAGTTGAACACATGCCTCTCCGACGAAAAGAACGGTTGCCGACGATAGATTGGATGAGAAGAGAAAAAGAGAAAGAATAAGAAGAGGGGGAGAAATCGGAAAGGATCGAAAACAAGGGAGAAAGAGAAGAGAGGGAGGGAGCAAAAGAGGGCTTGAGGCTGCTGAAAAAAATGTTTTTCCAGCCCTCAAAACCACTATTTATAATCCCTAATTAGGTTAAAATTTGAAATTTCAAAAAGAGTGATAATTTTTCTCAATTTCCAAAACAGGGTCTCTTTCTGAAAAACGTGTTTTTTAAAAGGATATTTTTCTAAAACTCATTCAAAATAATTAAGTCCTACTCTAACTAAATTATAATTAAGAAAATTCTAAAACTAATAAAAATATTGAAAAGCGCAGGGCCGAATTAAAAAATGCGATTTTTCCTGAAAATTCGATTTCGAAACAAATACTCGAAAACAACTATAAAGATGGGTTTTCAATGCAATTTTATCATGGATCATGCATAAATAAAGATGAATAAAATGCAAATTATGTGCATGATCAGATACCCCCATGCTTATTGTTTGCTAGTCCTCGAGCAAACTGAAGCAAAAATAAAAAATGCTAAACTAATTAAAACAAAAGCCTGACTCACTTTCGTAGGAATCATAGTTGCATTTAGCGCATGCAACAAGCCCTTTCAACCCCTGGGTTACCCCCGTGGACGAGTAAGGTTTCGTGAGGGTTTGCAATGATGCTATCCACAAATATCTCTGTCATGTATGCATAAAAATACAATTTCAGAAAGCATTAGGCAATTGAAGAGTTTGTTTTCACAAATATTTCATGCCATTACATCTCTGTCATGTATGCATAAAAATACAACTTCAGAAAACATTAGGCAATTGAAGAGTTTGTTTTCACCAGACAACTCATCGAGTCTCTCACATATCTGACCATTACCAAACCAGACATTGCTCATGTCGTTCATTCTGCTAGCCAGTTTCAGCATGCTCTTACAACTATCTACATAAGTGTTGTACTAAGAATCGTCAGATACCTCAAGAATACCATCACTAAAGGGCTATTTCTATCCTCATCCTCTTCATTAAATTTACTTACTTGTACTGATGCTGATTGGGGAGGAAACCTTAATAATAGAATCTCAACTACTGGCTTTTGTGTCTTTTTAGGAGATTCTCTGATTGCCTGGATATGTTAGAAACAACAGAAAGTCTTGCTGTCCTCTACTGAAGCTGAATACCAGGTTATGGTAACTACCACTATGGAACTTGTTTGGTTACGTAGTCTTCTCAAAGATATGGGTGTCGACATCTCCGATCCTTCGAAGTTATGCTGCGATAACAAAAATGCAATTTACATTGCTAGTAATCACACCTTCCATGAGTGCACCAAACATATAAAGATGGACTGTCACTATGTATATGATGAATATCTGAGAGGAACAACTATCTTGTCATATGTTATATCGAAATTGTAGAAGTTTAGATGAGATGTGCAGGAACCTAGACAGAGAGAGAGAGAGAGAGAGAGAGAGAGAGAGAGAGAGAGAGAGAGAGAGAGAGAGGACTGTAAAATAAGAAAACACGTTAAGTTAGATTAGGGCTAATCTCTATGTTAAATAGAGAGAGGCCAAAAAAAGAAATTACACACAAGTCCCTCATTAAACATTAAATATCAAATAACCTCTAGTCTAGGAAAACTTAAACTTAAAACCTCTTAATCTCAACACTCCCCCTCAAGCTGGAGCATAGATATCAATCATGCTCAGCTTGTCACAACATTTTGAGAAATTTGGTCTAGCAAGAGGCTTTGTAAACATATCTGCAACTTGGTCCTCCGACTTTAGATCTTTGGTAGTGATATGACCAGCTTGAATCATATCCCTTACATAGCGGCAATCAACCTCAATGTGCTTTGTTCTCTCATGAAAGACAGGATTGCTCGCTATATATGTGACAGCCTTGTTATCACACATCATGGTCATAGGAGAGGAAACCTTCACCTGAAGATCATGAAGAACAGTACAAACCCACATCAATTCAGCAGCTGTTTGGGCCATAGCCCTATATTCTGATTCTGCACTCGATCTAGAAACCACATTTTGCTTCTTCTCCATGAAATCAAATTGTCTCCCAAAAACACACAGAATCCTGTGGTAGATTTTCTATCTACTACAAATCCTGCATAGTCAGCATCAGAATAGGCCACTATCTCCAGAGTTCCACCTTTCCTGAACAATAACCCTTTTCCAGGAGAAGATTTTAAATACCTGAGAATCATTATAGTTGCATTCCAGTGTACCTCAGTTGGTTTGTCCATAAACTGACTAACTTTGCTTACTGCTAAAGCAATATCCGGCCTGATCACAATTACATACAGTAGCTTCCCTACTAGTGAGCGATAGCTTTTGCTATAAACCGGTTTGGACATTCCTTCAAACAACTGAACTTTATGGTCCATGGGAATATTTGCTGGTTTAGCTCCCAACATTCCCGTTTCCTTTAATAAGTCAAGAACATACTTCCGTTGAGACAAAACCATTCCTTCACGGCTCCTGGCAACTTCTATACCCAGAAAATATCTAAGTGAACCAAGGTCGTTTGTAACAAAGTGTTTTTGAAGATGAGCTTTTGTGGCTTCAATATCTTTCACATAGTCTCCTGTAAAAATGATGTCATCCACATATACCACCATAACAACTATGCCTGAGTTAGTTTTCTTGATAAATAGTGTATGATCTGTTAAAGCTAAAGCGTGACATCACTTCAAACAACTTTTGAAACCATGCACACGGACTTTGTTTCAAGCCATAAATCACCTTTCTCAATCTACACACCTTCTGACGCTCCCTCTCAACCTCGAATCCTGGAGGTTGTTGCATGTAAACTGTCGCAGATAGATCCCCATATAGAAATGCACTTTTCACATCTAATTGACACAAGCTCCAACCATGATGAACAACTACTGAGAGAACAAGACGAATGGTGCCCATCCGTGCAACAGGAGAAAAGGTTTCAAAGAAATCAATACCATATGTCTGAGTATACTCTTTTACTACTAATCTGGCCTTGTACCTTTCAATAGAACCATCTGATTTGTACTTTATTGTATATACCCATTTGCATCCAACAATGTCAGCATCTACTGAGGGATCAACTAGATCCCATGTATGCTGAGACACTAAAGCATCCATTTCTTCTTGCATAGCCAGCTTCCAACGGTTATCTAGCTCTGCCTGTTGATAGTTCAGAGGAATCGTTTTAGCAGATAAGGCTGAAATAAAAGTTTTCATCTGATTTCCAATTCTGACATCAGAGACAAAATGAGATATGGGATATAAGGTACATTGTCGTGTCCCCTTGCGTAGAGCGATAGGCCTGTTATCATCATCATGAAGATCACTATTGTCAGTAGTACTTACCTCAGGAAAAGAAGAGGATGGAGGCACTTGCGGAGGTGGAGCTCTACGCACATATACCAATGGAGGATTATTAAATCATAAAGATGAGGAAGTTTGGTTCGGTAATGAGGGCACAGATTCCAAAGGAAAATGAGGTATAGGTAATGGAAAAGAGTCAGCTGGATCAACCTGCAACGGGGAACCGGTACTAGAGTAATATGGTGTGGATTCCAAGAAATATACATCCGCACTGACATACTCTTGGCGAGAAATAGGATCATAACATCGATATCCCTTTTGATTTTTTGGATAACCTATAAATATGTATTTTGTAGCTCGAGCAACTAATTTATCACGGTCAGGGCCAAGTTTGTGTACAAAACAAACACATCCAAATATTTTTGGTGAGAAAGAGAAGAGTGGGGCATTAGGTTTTAGGATATGTAATGGAATTTGATCACCCATAGAAGATGAAGGCATGTGGTTGATCAGATAACAAGCAGTGGTAATCGCATCACCCTAATATAACACATGAACATTGGATTGAATCATAATGGTCCGCGCAACATCAAGCAGGTGCCGGTGTTTTTGCTCAGCCACCCCATTTTGTTGAGATGAATAGGCACAGGTAGTTTGGGGTTGAATACCATGATCTTGGTAAAATTGTAACAAAACTTTTGATTTAAACTCAAGAGCATTATCAGTGTGAACAATCTTGACAATAGATTCAAATTGAGTTTTTATTTCAAGAATTAAGAATTTGATAATACTTGGAACTTCAGATCGTTCTTTTATTAAAAACACCCATGACAACTTAGAGAAATCATCAACAATAACAAGATAATATCGACACTGAGTCCTAGTAGGAATCTTACTAGGACCCCATACATCTGCATGAAGAAGTTCAAAAACTTTATGACTAGACTGACTCTGACTCGAAGGGAACGAACTTCGATGATGCTTGCCTAACTGACATGCTTCACACTGAAATGATGTAGTAGAAGGAATTTGAGGAAAGACAAAACGAAGCTTTGACAATGAAGGATGACCAAGACGACGATGCCACTGAACAGGACTGGATGAGTGTTCCACTGCAGCATGAACATTACCTACTGGATGATGTAGGTAGTAGACTCCATTTTCTTCATAGCCTCCACCAATCTTCTTCCCCGTCAGCAAATCCTGAAAATAACAACCCATCAGATCAAATATTACTCTACAATTTAGTTCTTTTGTAAGGCAACTAACAGAGAGTAATCTTTGAGGAAAGTTGGGAGCATGAAGAATATTTTTCAACTGTATGGAGGAGGATATAGAAATATTTCCCTGACCAACAATCGGTGAGGAACTCCCATCGGCTAATGAGACTCCTCGATGAACAATAATATCCCTTAGATCTGAAAAGACAAGCGAATTTCCACACAAGTGTCTGGATGCACCAGAGTCAATAATCCACTTATTGTTATTCGGATGAAAATGATTCCCTTTTGAGTAGGCAACACCGGCTACAGGAGGGGTGAAACTCAAAGGGCGAAGAGCTATCGGCTCATCATATTTAGCTCGACTAAGGGTGATACTGTCACTTGCAGAGATATTATCATGTACATTTGTTGCCTCTAGTGTAGTAACATTTGCTTTTGGAGCATATGACTTTGATGAAGAAGAGGTTGGTCGACCATGCTTATCCCAGCAACGATCTTCTAAATGTCCAGATTTTCCACAGAATGTACATTGAAGTTTTCCTCTGCCTCCCATACCTCGCCCACGACCTCGTCCTCTGATATTCTGAATATTTCCACGCCCATAACCAGATGAGACAACTAGAGCAGATGACTGGGTCACAGGCTGAGATTGTGGAAGAGAGGTCGCAAGTCTACTCAGACGATTGTATGCATCAGCAAGAGTAAGTACATTTGATCCAGTCAACATTTGGACTTTTGCAACAGAGAATTCTGAAGATAAACCTGTAACGAACCGAGCAACCATAGTCTATTCTTGATGATCCTTTTGCTTCGAACAACAAAGAGGCCTGTGAGCATTGAGTCTTTCAAACACAGCTTTGACGGAGGCATAGTACTGGGCTAAAGTCTGATCTCTCTGCTGTAAATTATATATCTCCTGTTCGACTTGCAGGATACGACTCACATTAGTCTCTTGTGAGTACGTATCTTGAAGATTGTCCCACATCTGTTTGGTTGTATTATAGTAAATTAAACCCAATGTGGGGTTCGACACTATTCATGATCCATGACATAACTATGTCATTATCTTCATCCCAAGTAACGTATTTTCTTACCTTTTCATTGGGTTCGTCTTCCAACAAAATATATTTTCTACGATGTCCAGATACCGACATCATAAAAGTTCTGGACCACCTGGCATAGTTAGTTTCATTCAACCTTACAAAAGAGCCATACAAGAAGGGATTTGCAAAAGCCTTGTACTCCCCAATATGTTCAATTTTGGAATCACATTTCGAAGTTTCACCATACTGAATATTTAATTCTTTTTCAGCTGCCAAAAAAAATCAGATTCACTCACTTGAACAACGAGTTTTATAATCACACGTCAGGCAAGTCCACGAGTACACAGTTTGCCACACTAGAAATAAAATCTTGACAGGCTACAAGCGACATAGAAAATAGCGTGTTTTACAATCACGCATCAGCCAATACTACGACCAGAAGCTGTACTCAACACAGAATCCCACGACATTAGATAAAAGCTTCCCACAAACAGAATACTTTTCCACACAACATGGAATCGCGCCTGCTGCTTCCACGACAGAAAAACTGTAAAAACCCCATATATAAAAATAAAAAAAAATCGGTTTGGACCCGGGCCGGGTCGGGTCCGGACCCGACCCGACCCCCCTTTTTATTTTAGGGTTTTTCAAAAAACCCGAGCAGTCGGGCGCCGCAACCCCCTTCCCCCCCTTCGTTTCTGGGCTGGATGGGGAAACCCATCGAGGGTTTCCCCATTCGGGTGCCCCCTGCGCCTTTAAGAGAGAGGATGGAGGGCGAGGGGGGGTCACGCCTCCCTCTTCTCTTCTCCTCCCTCTCGCAGCCCTCGCCCCCCCTCCACGCCGGTCTCCTCCCTGCTGCGCACGTCGCCGACGCCGGCCACCGCCTCCCAGGTTAGTACTCCCTCTTCTCTTCCTCACCCCCCTCCCTGTCACCTCGCCGGGAGGCCGACAGGAGGCTCACAGCCACTGCCGCGGCCTCCCACCGCCTCCCTGTGCCATCGGGGCCCCGATAGGTGGCTTACGCAACCCCTGTCGTCCCCTTCTCTCACTGGGGATCGCCGGGGTGCCGGCAGGGGACCTGAGGCCCCTGCGACCCCCCCCCCCCCCCCCCTTTTTTTCATTTGCTGCCACCTTGTGGCATTTGGCAGGGACTGACCCCCCTGCCATCTTCTTGCTGTCGGCAGGGGTTGGCCCCTGCCGACCTGTGCTTTTGGCAGGGGCTGGCCCCTGCCATCTTCTTGCTGTCGGCAGGGGTTGGCCCCTGCCGACCTATGCTTTTGGCAGGGGCTGGCCCCCTGCCATCTTCTTGCTGTCGGCAGGGGTTGGCCCCTGCCGACCTGTGCTTTTGGCAGGGGCTGGCCCCCCTGCCATCTTCTTGCTGTCGGCAGGGGTTGGCCCCTGCCGACCTGTGCTTTTGGCAGGGGCTGGGCCCCCTGCCATCTTCTTGCTGTCGGCAGGGGTTGGCCCCTGCCGACCTGTGCTTTTGGCAGGGGTTGGCCCTCTGCCATCTTCTTGCTGTCGGCAGGGGCTCAGCCCCTGCCACTGTGTGCTGTCGGTAGGGGCTCAGCCCCTGTCATTTCATGCTGTTGGCAGGGGCTCAGCCCCTGCCACTTGGTGGCTGTCGGCAGGGGTTGGCCCCCTGCCGCCACGCTATGTTTTGGCTGGGGTTCATCCCCTGTCGCTCCGCTATTGTCGGAGGCAGGGGCTTGTCCCCCCGCCGCTTGTCTGTTTTCGGCCAGCAGGGGCACACCCCTGCTGCCTCTCTTTTTCCTATAGGCAGGTTGGTCCTTCTTTTTCTCCGCATTATATTTAACATAGCACTGTTGCAGACCTCGCATCGGACCCCCGCTCTGGCTCCGCGGCCCGAGCCTCGTATCATCTACACGCGTAGACGCACGCAGCTGCACGACATCCCGAGGTAGGGGAAAGTCGCACGATGGGTTTGTAAGAATGAAATAAAATTATAAGAATTTTGTGATAGAATAGTTTATTTGGCATGCATTCTCACTCGTAGAATTTCCTAACTGGTGATTATCTGTGTTGTGTTTCTGCATCTGTATTCTTTTGAAATTTCATACTTATTGTTGAAGCTCTACGAGTAGACTCATTGCTAGAAAGACCTTATTCCTGTATTTTCGCCTGGCTCACTGTTATAAGTTACTATAAATGCCTTATTGATTATTGCCTGATGAATCTTAGAGGCGACTTCTTGATTCTTAGTATTCGAGCATGCCAAGCATAATACAGACATTTATAAAACCTTGTGATAGGTTATCTATCGAGAACCCCCAAATTTACTTTGGTAATTAGACCTGAAGAAAAGTATGATACAATAGTACGGGAGGTCATTCAGTACCTCAAAGTGATTAAGAAATTCCTTATTGATATCCATGAGATGATACCGGCCTCCCCAGGCCCCTCTGCTCAGAGAGCAATTCATGTTATGTATGAACCGAAATAATCATAAACCATTATGTTGCCCTCTCATCGTAGTTGTACCTCTAGGAAGGTACGATCGTACTTTTGGACAAGTACGTCCCATGTGGGTTACGATGGTGGGATAATGAGGTTGTGGCAACCTCGAGGAGTGCAATTAGCAAAATGCTGAGATCACATAAAAGGTGACCATTCGCCTTCACAGGCAAGATGCTCGAGTGGGTCTAATGGACCAGAGCATGTAGGATGGGGCGGCGGTTAAGAAACCCCCGTCGTACCCATCCGATCTTCACGGTTCATCAAGGGAGAGGATGGATGGTACAAAGACTCCGATGGACAGGTTGTTAACAACCACCCCACGGGCAAAAGACTCGGTTTTCCCCAGTCATCGGAGTTAGGGGAATTGGGATTACCATAAATTATCCTAGGTGGTAACTCCCAGACACTTCTGCAGAAGTTGGATGCATCCATGGGCCACGAATGCCTTTGGGGATTTACTCTCTTGGTCACTGACCGTCCCCTTAGGAGCGGACTCAGTCAGCCATCCGGGTTAATGAAAACACCTGACATAATAAACCCCCGGATCGGTCTCGGCTGTTTCTACGTTTCGCGTCTGTGCGTACCCACAGGCCAGTTAATATCAGAACTTAAAGAATATATTCATGAATAGATGTAGATGACTGAAACTTACACTGCTTCAACTAACCACTCTTTGCACTTATTACATTTGTTAGAATAGACTACAAGTGCTTTAATTGCTTAAATATCATAACTGCTTATCTCAGGAATGTCCTGTTTTATGTTCATTCTACTTATCTGTTCGTGCACCTACTAGTTTGTTTTGAAACTGACCCATTTCATAGGCATGTGAGGAGTAGGACTTCACTGGCGGCCGATGGCGTGGTGCAACGTGGATCAAGATTCATCCTCTTTCTGCTGATGGCTTGGCTCTGAGATTTTTGGAGTTTTTCTTAGATTTATTGAACTTTGGAATAAAATGCTCATTTTGTAATAAACTGCAGATTTTAATCGATTGCCTTATTTCTTAAATTCCTTTAAGATGTTGTACATGTGAATGATGGTTTTTCAGCTAACGTACCCAAGATTGTTGACTTGTGTTCCTTTCTAAATGTCTTCCGCTGTTGTTTTTAAATATTAAACTTTAAATCTTTGAAAGGTTTTTCGATAAGGTTTTCGAAATCACAAGTCGAAATTTTGGGGCGTTACAACTTGGTATCAGAGCCAGATCAAAAAGAAGTGAATCTTGACTATTGAGCATCCCATCGCGCTGTAAATAAGTCTTTGATATTTCATAGCATGTTTAGACTAAATTATATTCTTTTTTTATTTGTAGTACCGTTGGATATATGGATCCGTTTACTGGTTCTAATGGTAGTCGCGGTAGGAGCACGCGTAGTGTACGTGGCCGTTTCGTAAGGGGGAGGGGCGGACGTGAGATGTTCGGGGCTGGTTACTGGGCTAACCGCCCTCCTCTACCCATTTTTACGGATGAGCAAGGCTTCTCACTACCGATCGCCTACCAGATACCCTTGGCAGCAGTGTGGGCTGAAGTGCATGCTCGAGAAGGTGGTTTTGCGCCTTCACACATTCGGGTGCACCATCAGACACCACAGGAGTCATCGGGAGATTTTGTTCCCCCTGTGTTAGCAGAGGAGTGCGGTTTCTGCGGAGAAACTGGGCACACCGTGGATGCTTGCCTCCACAAGGCCAAGCATGACGACAAGATCGCATTTTCGACTGCTGGCGAGCAACCGCCCCCTCCAGCTGACCCAGTTGGCGGTGTATCACCCACATACACACCTGCGACAGATTCTTCAGATTATAGTCTTGGCTCACCGGAATATACTCCGGCGACGCCCCTTTACGGGCAGGAGCCCTCCTACGATGAGCCACTTCCCTTCACCCCTAAGCGCAGATTCAGGCGCACAGGCAATAGAAGGGAATATCTTAGGAAGTACTCTAACCGTCCCTAAGGGGAGGTAGCACGCACCCAGTTTTGTTGGAGTCTGTGAACTCATTTATAATTGCGGAATATAACTTTTGCTTATGTACCAGCACAGCTGGACTCTAAAGATTTGACTTTCGTAATAAAGATCTATGTTTTTGCTTTTACTCCTATACTTATGCCTACTTGTACGTCTTCAATATTTTTGACTTTAATCTGGGTTGCTTTTTAAGGATGGCGGGAAACTCAAGCCACAGCATGGCCGATGAGTTGCGCGAACAGAGGGGATTCATGATGGATACCCTCAACTCCTTGGCTGAGGCGATTCGTAACCAGGGTCGCCCCCATCAGGATCCAGGTTCCCTTGTTGGGAATGCACCAACCGCCACATATGAAAAAATTCTGAAACTGGACCCTCCTACTTTCTCGGGCAAGGTTGATCCTGACTTGGCGGAGAGTTGGGTTAATGAGGTGGAACGGGTGTTCCAAGTGTTGTCCGTTCCTGATGATAAGAAGACAATGTTCGGGTCCTTTCGTTTGAAGGACGACGCTCGCGAATGGTGGGACACTACGCGGGAGGTGCAGTTTCTGGGTGCTGAGGTGATTCCGTGGGAGGCCTTCTGAAGGTTTTTTCTCGTAAACTATTTCCCTTCTCATGCGAGGGAAAAGAAGAAGGTGGAATTTCTGGAGCTGTGCCAGGGCAACTTAAGTTTGAACGAATATATCGCCAAATTTCAACGGTTGGAGCGCTATTGTCCTCACCTATTCGAGGATGATCATGAGCGGGCCGGAAAGTTTATTCGCGGACTGAAGGAAGGACTCAGGCATAGGGTTCTCACCAGCATGCCCGCGACTTTTTCTGCGGCAGTAGCAGCAGCCACCCTACTGAACGAGGATTGGGAGCGTTCAAAAAGTGTGCAAGCCAAGAAGTCAACCGCGTCAGGTGGTGAGCAGAAGAAGACATTTTCCGGCGGCCCAGGGCAACGACCACCTTTTCCAGTGAAGACTGAAGGAGGGAAGAAACAGTTTCCTCCAGCAAAGCGCCAACGACAGCAGGGCCCCCCACCGCCCAGGCAACCGTCGAGTGATAACTGCCCCAGGTGCAAGAGGCCTCATGTAGGACAATCTTGTCCGCGGGACACAGGCGGATGCCTGTACTGTGGCAAGATGGGTCATTTCATACGCGACTGCCGGAAGAAAACAGCAGATGACCTCAAGCGAACCGGCAACGTAGCTCAACCTCCTCGACCACCTCCTCAGCAGCAACAGCGAGCACAACCAAGCAGTGGCAGAGAGCCGGGTCGAGTTTATGCAGCCACGGTCGATAAATTGACCAAAGGGGATCTCGTTCAAGGTACCATTCTTGTTGCTGATCAAGCAGCTTTTGCACTCTTTGATTGTGGTGCTACACACTCGTTTGTGTCAGAAAAATTCGTAAAACAATTGCATATAACGGTAAAAACGCTTGATAATGCTTTAGACGTGTATAACCCCGTTGGAAAGAACACAATTTGCACCACTTTCATACCTGAATTGGACGTAGTTGTGGCAGAGCGGCACTTGCCTGCTTGTGCTATCCTGCTGAAGATGACCGAATTTGACATCATCCTAGGCATGAATTGGTTGCACAAGTATCATGCCAAGATCTTTTGCCGTGATGGCAAGATCGTTTTATCACCTTCAGGCTCTTCGAGAGTAGAATTCAGAATTCCCACACCTGTTCGAGCAAGCCGGATGATCTTGGCGCTTAAGGCGCAGAACTTTTTGCGGAAGGGATGCACTGCCTTTTTGGTTAGTGTTATCCAGTCAGATCCAATGCCTATTCCCATCGGTGAGCTGGATGTTGTTCGCGATTATCCCGACGTTTTTCCTAAAGAGCTGTCGGGACTTCCACCGTCTCGTGAGGTAGAATTCAATATTGAATTGCTACCAGGTACGACACCAATCTCCAAAGTACCCTACAGAATGGCGCCAGCTGAGCTTGAGGAGCTGAAGAAGCAGTTGCAGAAGTTGTTGGATCAGGGATTCATTCGCCCCAGCGTTTCTCCTTGGGGAGCTCCTGTGCTCTTCGTGAAGAAGGACGGGACCTTGCGGTTGTGCATCGACTATCGAATGCTCAACCAGGCCACAATAAAAAACAAGTACCCTTTGCCGCGTATCGAAGACTTGTTCGATCAGTTGCAGAAGGCCAAGGTTTTCTCGAAAATCGATCTTAGGTCTGGATATCATCAGCTCAGAATTATGAATGAGGATATTCCTAAGACGGCCTTTCGAACGAGATACGGACATTACGAGTTCACAGTCATGCCATTCGGACTGACCAATGCCCCCGCAGCTTTTATGGACTTAATGAATAGGGTGTTCAAGCCATTTTTGGACACCTTCGTGATCGTGTTCATCGACGACATCTTGGTGTACTCAGAAAGTCGAGAGCAACATGGAGAGCACCTAACAGTTCTGTTGGAGACCTTGCGAAAAGAACGTTTGTATGCCAAGTTCTCTAAATGTGAATTCTGGCTCGAGGAAGTTATGGTTTTGGGACACGTTATTTCTAAGGAAGGAGTGTCCGTGGACCCTGCGAAGGTTGAGGCTGTGCTTAGTTGGCAGCAACCAAAGAACGCACGTGATATCAGAAGTTTCCTTGGACTAGCGGGTTACTACAGAAGATTCATTCAGGATTTTTCTAAAATTGCGTTACCCCTAACAAAGTTACTGAAGAAAGAGGCTAAATTCTTATGGGACGAGAAGTGCGAGGCGAGTTTTCAATTATTGAAGGAGCGACTTACCAGTGCTCCTATTTTGACCTTACCTTCTAGTAAAGGCGGATTCGTGATTTATACCGATGCCTCTGGGTCAGGCCTAGGGGCTGTGCTGATGCAGAATGGGAAAGTGATCGCGTACGCTTCTCGACAACTTAAAATTCACGAGAAGAACTACCCAACTCACGATTTAGAGTTAGCTGCAGTGGTGTTCGCACTGAAGATATGGAGACATTACTTGTATGGGGAGCAATTTGAGGCATTCACCGATCATAAGAGCCTTAAATATCTATTTTCGCAGAAAGAATTGAACATGAGACAACGACATTGGCTTGAATTCCTCAAGGATTACGACTTCACCCTCTCCTACCACCCAGGAAAGGCGAACGTCGTGGCTGACGCTCTCAGCCGCAAAGCACCGGAAATTTCGATAAATGCTTTATTTGCTGGATGGAGGTTGGTCGAAGACCTAGCCTCATGGGAACCTTTCGCGATCACTCAAGGTTCAATCGGCTTATCTCACCTTGTTGCTCAACCTGAGTTGCTTGCGAGGATCATCAATGGGCAGAAAGCTGATGCACACTACGAAAAGTTGAAGGCTCAAGCGATATTGGCAGAGACACATTTTCGTCTGAAGGAGGATGGAAATATATGGTTGAAGGAGCGCCTTTGGGTCCCTAACGACCCGATTCTTCGAGATGAAATTTTGGCGGAGGCCCACAAGTCTAGATACACCATTCACCCGGGTAGCACGAAGATGTTCAAGGACCTACAACGCAGTTATTGGTGGAACGGTATGAAGCGAGACGTGGCTGAGTATGTCTCGAAGTGTTTAACGTGTCAACAGATCAAGATCGAGCACCAGAGACCCGGTGGGGTCATGCAGCAGATAGAGATCCCTCTATGGAAGTGGGAAGATGTTACCATGGACTTTATAGTCGGGTTTCCGAGGACGCGGAGGAAGCATGACGCGATTTGGGTGATCGTCGATAGACTCACCAAGTCAGCCCATTTCCTACCTATCCGTCTTAACCAATCGTTGGATAGTCTCGCTGATCTCTATATTAGAGAGATTGTGAGATTGCACGGTGTTCCAGTCTCAATTATCTTCGATCGTGATCCTAGATTCACTTCAAGGTTTTGGGGACAACTTCAGTTGGCGTTGGGCACAAAGTTAAAGTTTAGTACTGCGTTTCACCCTCAGACGGACGGGCAGTCGGAGCGTACGATTCAAACCTTGGAAGACATGCTTCGAGCCTGTATGATGGACTGGAAGGGAGAGTGGGATTCCCACATCAGTTTGGCGGAGTTCGCGTATAACAACTATCATGCGAGCATCGGGATGGCCCCATACGAAGCTTTGTATGGGAGGCCATGTCGATCACCTGTTTACTGGGACGAGGTTGGCGAGCGAAAATTGGAGGCACCTATAGTCTTACAACACTATACTCAGCAAGTGCAGATGATTCGAGAGCGGCTTCGTACCGCTCAGAGTCGGCAGAAAAGCTATGCAGATAGGCGCCGACGAGAGCTTGTCTTCGATATTGGCGAGATGGTTTTTGTTAAGGTATCTCCGACGAAGAGCGTATTTCGGTTCGGGAAAAAGGGAAAGCTGAGTCCTAGATACGTCGGACCGTTCGAAATCCTGGAGCGGATTGGAGAAGCAGCTTATCGCGTGGTGTTACCTCCGCAGTATGCTCAGATCCATAATGTTTTTCACGTATCCATGTTGAGGAAGTATGTTCACGATCCATCGCACATCATTCATTATGATGATGTGGACATTAGAGGGGACTTGACATTCGAAGAAAGACCAGTGGAGATCGTCGACCGTCGTGACCAAGTGCTGAGATCAAAAATCATTTCCTTTGTAAAGGTTCGGTGGCAACATCATGGAATTGACGAATGTACTTGGGAGCCTGAGAACGATATTAGGAAAAAATATCCTGACCTGTATTTTGATTCTTCAAGGTAATAAATATTTCGCGGACGAAATTCTTTTAAGAGGGGTAGGATGTAAAAACCCCATATATATAAAAAAAAAATCGGTTTGGACCCGGGCCGGGTCGGGTCCGGACCCGACCCGGCCCCCCTTTTTATTTTAGGGTTTTTCAAAAAACCCGAGCAGTCGGGCGCCGCAACCCCCTTCCCCCCCTTCGTTTCTGGGCTGGATGGGGAAACCCATCGAGGGTTTCCCCATTCGGGTGCCTTTAAGAGAGAGGATGGAGGGCGAGGGGGGGTCACGCCTCCCTCTTCTCTTCTCCTCCCTCTCGCAGCCCTCGCCCCCCCTGCACGTCGGTCTCCTCCCTGCTGCGCACGTCGCCGACGCCGGCCACCGCCTCCCAGGTTAGTACTCCCTCTTCTCCTCCCTCTTCTCTTCCTCACCCCCCTCCCTGTCACCTCGCCGGGAGGCCGGCAGGAGGCTCACAGCCACTGCCGCAGCCTCCCACCGCCTCCCTGTGCCATCGGGGCCCCGATAGGTGGCTTACGCAGCCCCTGTCGTCCCCTTCTCTCGATGGGGATCGACGGGGTGCCAGCAGGGGACCTGAGGCCCCTGCGACCCCCCCTTTTTTTTTCCTTTGCTTTCACCTTGTGGCATTTGGCAGGGACTGACCCCCCTGCCATCTTCTTGCTGTCGGCAGGGGTTGGCCCCTGCCGACCTATGCTTTTGGCAGGGGCTGGCCCCCTGCCATCTTCTTGCTGTCGGCAGGGGTTGGCCCCTGCCGACCTGTGCTTTTGGCAGGGGTTGGCCCCTGCCGACCTATGCTTTTGGCAGGGGCTGGCCCCCTGCCATCTTCTTGCTGTCGGCAGGGGTTGGCCCCTGCCGACCTGTGCTTTTGGCAGGGGCTGGCCCCCCTGCCATCTTCTTGCTGTCGGCAGGGGTTGGCCCTTGCCGACCTGTGCTTTTGGCAGGGGCTGGCCCCTTTGCCATCTTCTTGCTGTCGGCAGGGGTTGGCCCCTGCCGACCTGTGCTTTTGGCAGGGGTTGGCCCCCTGCCATCTTCTTGCTGTCGGCAGTGGCTCAGCCTTTGTCATTTCATGCTGTTGGCAGGGGCTCAGCCCCTGCCACTTGGTGGCTGTCGGCAGGGGTTGGCCCCTGCCGACCTGTGCTTTTGGCAGGGGTTGGCCCCTGCCGACCTATGCTTTTGGCAGGGGCTGGCCCCCTGCCATCTTCTTGCTGTCGGCAGGGGTTGGCCCCTGCCGACCTGTGCTTTTGGCAGGGGCTGGCCCCCCTGCCATCTTCTTGCTGTCGGCAGGGGTTGGCCCCTGCCGACCTGTGCTTTTGGCAGGGGCTGGCCCCTTTGCCATCTTCTTGCTGTCGGCAGGGGTTGGCCCCTGCCGACCTGTGCTTTTGGCAGGGGTTGGCCCCCTGCCATCTTCTTGCTGTCGGCAGGGGCTCAGCCTTTGTCATTTCATGGTGGTTGTCGGCAGGGGTTGGCCCCTTGCCGCCACGCTATGTTTTGGCTGGGGCTCATCCCCTGTCGCCCCGCTATTGTCGGAGGCAGGGGCTTGTCCCCCCACCGCTTGTCTGTTTTCGGCCAGCAGGGGCACACCCCTGCTGCCTCTCTTTTTCCTATAGGCAGGTTGGTCCTTCTTTTTCTCCGCATTATATTTAACATAGCACTGTTGCAGACCTCGCATCGGACTCCCACTCTGGCTCCGCGGACCGAGCCTCGTATCATCTACACGCGTAGACGCACGCAGCTGCACGACATCCCGAGGTAGGGGAAAGTCGCACGATGGGTTTGTAAGAATGAAATAAAATTATAAGAATTTTGTGATAGAATAGTTTATTTGGCATGCATTCTCACTCGTAGAATTTCCTAACTGGTGATTATCTGTGTTGTGTTTCTGCATCTGTATTCTTTTGAAATTTCATACTTATTGTTGAAGCTCTACGAGTAGACTCATTGCTAGAAAGACCTTATTCCTGTATTTTCGCCTGGCTCACTGTTATAAGTTACTATAAATGCCTTATTGATTATTGCCTGATGAATCTTAGAGGCGACTTCTTGATTCTTAGTATTCGAGCATGCCAAGCATAATACAGACATTTATAAAACCTTGTGATAGGTTATCTATCGAGAACCCCCAAATTTACTTTGGTAATTAGACTTGAAGAAAAGTATGATACAATAGTATGGGAGGTCATTCAGTACCTCAAAGTGATTAAGAAATTCCTTATTGATATCCATGAGATGATACCGGCCTCCCCAGGCCCCTCTGCTCAGAGAGCAATTCATGTTATGTATGAACCGAAAGAATCATAAACCATTATGTTGCCCTCTCATCGTAGTTGTACCTCTAGGAAGGTACGATCGTACTTTTGGACAAGTACGTCCCATGTGGGTTACGATGGTGGGATAATGAGGTTGTGGCAACCTCGAGGAGTGCAATTAGCAAAATGCTGAGATCACATAAAAGGTGACCATTCGCCTTCACAGGCAAGATGCTCGAGTGGGTCTAATGGACCAGAGCATGTAAGATGGGGCGGCGGTTAAGAAACCCCCGTCGTACCCATCCGATCTTCACGGTTCATCAAGGGAGAGGATGGATGGTACAAAGACTCCGATGGACAGGTTGTTAACAACCACCCCACGGGCAAAAAACTCGATTTTCCCCAGTCATCGGAGTTAGGGGAATTGGGATTACCATAAATTATCCTAGGTGGTAACTCCCAGGCACTTCTGCAGAAGTTGAATGCATCCATGGGCCACGAATGCCTTTGGGGATTTACTCTCTTGGTCACTGACCGTCCCCTTAGGAGCGGACTCAGTCAGCCATCCGGGTTAATGAAAACACCTGACATAATAAACCCCCGGATCGGTCTCGGCTGTTTCTACGTTTCGCGTCTTTGCGTACCCACAGGCCAGTTAATATCAGAACTTAAAGAATATATTCATGAATAGATGTAGATGACTGAAACTTACACTGCTTCAACTAACCACTCTTTGCACTTATTACATTTGTTAGAATAGACTACAAGTGCTTTAATTGCTTAAATATCATAACTGCTTATCTCATGAATGTCCTGTTTTATTTTCATTCTACTTATCTGTTCGTGCACCTAATAGTTTGTTTTGAAACTGACCATTTCATGGGCATGTGAGGAGTAGGACTTCACTGGCGGCCGATGGCGTGGTGCAACGTGGATCAAGATTCATCCTCTTTCTGTTGATGGCTTGGCTCTGAGATTTTTGGAGTTTTTCTTAGATTTATTGAACTTTGGAATAAAATGCTCATTTTGTAATAAACTGCAGATTTTAATCGATTGCCTTATTTCTTAAATTCCTTTAAGATGTTGTACATGTGAATGATGGTTTTTCAGCTAACGTACCCAAGATTGTTGACTTGTGTTCCTTTCTAAATGTCTTCCGCTGTTGTTTTTAAATATTAAACTTTAAATCTTTGAAAGGTTTTTCGATAAGGTTTTCGAAATCACAAGTCGAAATTTTGGGACGTTACAAAAACAATTGATATTAACATGCTGCTTTCACAACACACATGTTAAAAAAAATCACGACACAGCAGGGAATCACGACTGTTGATATTCATATTCTGACATCGAACAACCAAATAAGATCTGAGAAGAACTCGACACCCAGATTCACGACCAATGATAATATGCACACGCAGAAAATAGAAATCACGACAGATCTGAGAACACAACACCCAAATTCACGACCAATGATAATATGCACACGCAGAAAATAAAAATCACGACAGCTGCTGCTCCCAGACATATAAATCACGACAACCAAAATTTTTTTTGTTTCTTCAAGGCACCATTAAATAGCACAAGAAATGAGATTGCCGCTGATCCCAAACACAAAAATCATGGCAGGAGACCACCTGAAGACACGCATCCACCGTGTCCCTTAGATCTGATGACAGATCTGGGTCATGACCTTAGTCAGACACCAGATCTGTTATCAGATCTACGCAAAAAAAAAGACTGTGCACACCTGGTTCCAACTTTTCTTTTCTATGGTGTAGATCAATCACGATCGATCACGCTCCCGAGATCAACTGCTCTGATACCATGTAGAAGTTTAGATGAGATGCGCAGGAACCTAGAGAGAGAGAGAGAGAGAGAGAGAGACGACTGTGAAATAAGAAAACACATTAAGTTAGATTAGGGCTAATCTCTATGTTAAATAGAGAGAGGCCAAAAAAAGAAATTACACACAAGTCCCTCATTAAACATTAAATATCAAATAACCTCTAGTCTAGGAAAACTTAAACTTAAAACCTCTTAATCTCAACAAAAATATCAATTGGCAGACTTCTTCACTAAAGCTCTTCTTGTTCCTCGTTTTATTTTTCTTCTTGGCAAACTTTTGGTCATCTTCTCGTAAAGTTTGAGGGGGTTATTAATATATATATATATATATATATATATATATATATATATATATAAAATACCTGATAGGGTTATTTTGGTTATTTCACATAGTTGTTTCTAGAAACAACTATTGTAATCGGTAGTTTAATTTTTATCTTTTTTATTTTTCATTTAGCATTAAATGTGCATTGGGGGCCCCACACCATAGTTGTTGGGACTCCCAACAGTCATAAATATGACTGTTGGGGGCTCCCAACGACTACATGTGTGAGCCTCCAATGGCTTCCCTTTTTATCCCTTTTCCTCTCCTTTCTTACCTCTTCTTTGTGTATAAATAGGGGTGTTCTCCCCTTGTATTCTTAAGCTTTTGATTTCCTTTCCAATAAAGTTTTCATGTTTTTTTACTTATGTGTGTAGCCTTTTAAAGGCCTTTTGTATTGTCCCATAGTAGACTTCTCTTATCTCTCTCTTGTACCTTAGTGCTTATCCATTGTTGGACATTATGAATGCATTAGCATTCTTGTTTTACATTTCCGCATACTTCATTATATATATATATATATATATATATATATATATATATATATATATATATATATATATATATATAGAGAGAGAGAGAGAGAGAGAGAGAGAGAGAGAGAGAGAGAGAGAGAGAGAGAGAGCTTTGGTGCGAGATGTTCATGAGTTATTTTGATTTTTTTGGGGGTTAAATCTGACCATGTGTATATGATCGACATGCTTGATTTTATAGGGACCATCCAACTACGATGCATAAGCAGGATTTTTTAAGGCTTGAAAATCAACAGTTCAAGATTTTCATAAATATGAACCAAAAGTTGTGTTTTTTCATTGAAAAAACACAATGCAGTAGTGATTCCTAGCAAATGGACCATGCCAAACTCACCGAATTTGCAAAAAATGTGTCGGAAATGCCTAGTTTACACCAAAGTTCTCAAATTCTAATGGTCCTAATATATATATATATATATATATATATATATATATATATATATAGGAGAGAGAGAGTAACCTGTAACAGTTGACAAAGATTTCGTCCACTGTTATTGGATGCACGCCCACCGCTGATCGCGTGGGCGATCAGCCGCTGATCGCCCAACGGGTGTTTTTCTGCCCAGCACATTAGCAGCATTCATGGTTCATTTACTTTAGATCATGCCTTGGATTAAAAAATTAAACATTTTAAATCTATTTTGTGTAAAGGTAAACCTGAACTATCCTGATTGCACCAAAATGTAAATGATTAAAAAAGCCTTTCTCATCCAAAATGTTAAATTCAAAACATTATTTCTAATCGATTTGGTTGAAAATGCACGAGGTGATGTTAAACTCAATTACATGAAAACTTTTTTGTAGGGGTATTTGTATCTTTCCAGGAATGAAATACCAGTTGGACTCACTCTTGTACATATTTTCTCTTCATGCATGTATTCCCTTTTTTAGTATAGATGGAAATTCAATCTGTCCTCCTTTGACTTCTATCCCTCTATGAAGCTAGCTTGTTTGCATTGTGTGCATGCAACTGTTTATGTTTATTTATTGTATAGCTGTTACAGTAATGCTGTTATCCCTGGAGGCTTGCAAGGTCTTGAATATCCTTCATCTTTGCTTTGGCCAATAATAGCATATATGTTAAATAAAGTATAAACAGCTGCTTTTTGTGCCTCCTGTCATGTAATTTCTTTTTAGCTATCTATTGCTGCATCATAATGTGTTGCAGTCGTTAATAATGTATTTGACATTTTTTCACTATAGATCAGTTTGTTATATGCCACATGTTTTTCTGTTGCTTAATTAATGCTTTTTGTCATTTTCTCAGGCTAGTCCTGACATGGCAGTCACGCTTCTTGAAATTGCAAGGATATTTGCAACTAAGGTTCCTGGAAAGATCGACTCAGATGTATTACAACTTCTATGGAAGGTAAACTCATACTCTTTTCTCTTTCATGACTCCATTTCTCAGGCTCTTTAACGTCTTCTGTACTTTGTTTTTATTATGTTTTTGGTGCAATTCTGGGCCCCACTTTTTTTTCATTTGGCAAGGAGATATGATCTAAATGAAGAGGATTTGTAGATGCTGGGCTTTTATGAAAATTATAATTGTTATTCTAAGATAGTAGGCTTCAAGACGGGCACTTTCTTTTTGCTTCACGTGTTCACTTTATCTTGTTTTGCCGCCTCTAGAGACTAAAGGAAAACAGATTAATACTTGTACAATGGAACACCTTCACATCCATATTACTCAAAGCAAATCTAATAGGTCTCGGTCCAAAAGGCTCAAGAACAAAGTCACAATCTGCTGGAAGCAAGATTTTGGATGTTTTCTCTAACTCCTTCCTGTTCTTTTGCAACAAATTATGAAGAGCAGAATAATAATTTAGCTTGCAGTTTAACTTTGTGGGACGTGGACATTAATGTGTGAATTTGAACTGGTCAATGTTTATGATTGATTCTTGGTAGAGAGCATTTTATTGTTTTGGTTGAATATTTATTGAGTTTATAAATATGACTGAAATGTTTGAATTAAGAATTTCAATCCTTCTTTAGTAAGTTGACGTAAGGGACCAATATTGGGCAGCTAATGCACGGGCTGTTAAGTATGTATATACCCATGAAAGAAAAAATGGTGTGTGAACTATCCATTCACGTGTGGATTGTTAAAGATCGGCTCCTCCTTAATGCTGAAAATTGATGAAGACTCCAAATTGATTTATAATCTCTTTGGGCAATATGGCATGGCTTTGTAAGTAAAAGTTGGCCCTAATCAACATAGAAGTTAGACAATTTTGAATGACAATAAGGTATATGCTGATTCAAGGATATAATTAGATTTAGTCGGGTAATGGAGCTTTTGTTATCTTCTGGAACGAATACTGCCTTTCGCAGTCAGAATCTTTATTTTATTCTCTAGTTAGGGGCAAATCTGCTTGGATTGTCCACACTGTTTAGGGATTGGAATCTGGATTGTGGTGCTGGGAAGAAATATTCTAGAAGCTGAATTTGTTTAATGAGAAGTGTAAGGAAATATGCAGAAGCACAAAACACAAGCTACTAAGAACTCACATGATCACAATGCACAAGTCCACTATGGGACAATACAAAAGCCTAACAAGGCAACAACGACAATATAAAAAATATAATCCTTTATTGATCAAAATGCTTAACACACGCATTGAAGAAAGAAGAGGGGTTCGACCCCTATTTATACACGAAGTCCCTTTTGAGGCGAGACCATTTGGGAGCTCCAAGGAGCTGTTGGGAGCTCCCAACTGTCATAAATATGACTGTTGGGCAGCCTCCCAACAGCTCTTTGGTCAAAGACCAAAGCGCCCTTGACCTTTTGGTCAAGGACAAAAAGCAGAAATAAAAAAAATAAAAAAGGGCTACATGCAGTCCCCAATGATTATTTTATTACAAGGGGAAAAGACCAAAATACCCCTGACTCAAAAAGTAAATTACATGCCATAAATAGTATATATATATATAAAATATTTTAACAAGGACTTATGATAAGTTAGCTGGGTACTGCAGAGCTACTTCCTCTGATTTGTTTCAGTCCAGTCTTGTTGGAACTCTTGTCTGGATTCTGGAGTGCATGAATGCCCTGCAGAGGCAGGATAGATCCTAGGACCATTATGTTCACATGGCTCATACCTCTTAAGGCCCTCTACTAAACTTTGAACACATGGTTTTGTTAAAACCAACTTTGAAAACACTCATGAAGGAACCATTTGCGGTGTGAAATGCACCACAACATGGTTTACAATTGGTTAGTATAAACTCGTTTCCTGTCATGTGACATGACACTCCCAAATCTATCAACCAACCAGAACCAATACCAGAAATACCTGCAAAGTCATTGCCAAAGGTACTAGAAGTGTTTGAGGCAGAAACATAAGACTGAGCAAGAGAAAATCGAGCAAAAAGCTGTTGAATTTGTTGTTGTAACTGATCAGACATCGAGTGAACAACCAACTGTAAATCTAGAGTGGAAGTGGTCACTACATCAGAAGTGTCTATCTCCACCTTCCCAATGCTCTTCTCATCACTTACAACATTGGATGTTGAGACAGTGCCAACCATTTTGGATTTCTTCTTTCTCAACACATGGAACAGTCGCTTCATATGCTCCATTTTTTTACAATAGTGACATCTCACACCACTCATGTCACCTCTGGATGATCTTATTTTCATAATCCTCTCACTATTGAATCCACCACTCTTAACAAATAGATGTCATAATAGTCATCAAATGTACAACTACCATTCAAATGACCACCAATCTCCTTTCCTTCCACTACAACAGTCGTGGAGGAGTCCAACCAATATGCATAATTGGTTCTACCAGGCTTTACCGTAACAACCTCAATTGGTTTTCCCTTCTCAATACTTTCCACAACCTCCAACTACAAGTGAAGACTATCTCAAGGAACCCACACGAAACACAAATAACAGCAAGCAAGAGCCACAAAGATGTTGTACACCCTAATAGCACTGCCAAAAAAGTAAATATTCCCAAATAGTAGGCCGATAACAATCCACCCAACACCAAGGGCCTTCACAATCACTACTAACAACCCAAAATAATATGCAAACACAATTTGAGTGGGTCGATCTTAACAAAAATACTCATACAACACAAGATGAACAATCAAGTTGTCCTATATACCTAAACCAAGTATAAGGCCCCAAAGCGCAATTACTGCCTATAGTCTTTCAAAAATCTTCACCAATACTCACCAACACCATCAAAATACCACCCAAGAATGATATACACCACTCTCTGAGTCAAATACGACCAAAATGGATCAAGATACAAGCCTTCAGAACCACTGATTGAGTCAGAATAGGCAGATTTACCAACCAGTCCACTATTCACTGTCTCTTTCAGAAATTCAACGAAAAATCAACCAAAAATCAACCATTGATCCTATTGACATGATTTTTTGTTCAAAAGACTCATGAAATCAGTGTCTATCAGAACTCCAAAACAAACAGCATAATTTTCAAACTTCACTGGGTGTGATGATGTCATCACCTCAAAAAGATGAGACCAGTTGTGATGCAGACGAATCCCAAGGCAAGGATGAATCTCGAATCTCCCTCTTGATGGACTCGACAACTTCCTAATGCTCTCATGGCTCTGATACCATGTTTGCAAGCATCGGATTTCATGAAGTTTCCAAGAAGCTTAAGGAAGAAGACGCAAAGAGTGAAAACATAGAAACTTGCTTCATTAACTTCTGAAGAATGAGAGAATACAACATATAGGATTCTACCCCTTTGGTTACTCTAAAAGAAAAAAAATAGTTGACTACACTCCTTATTGCCATGTTACAAAAATACCCCTCTAGAATAAACATATATACAAAGAAAGAGGGCAGCACAAATAACGCCCCAAAATTTCAACTTGTAAATTTTGAAATCATTTAGAGAAAACCTTTCAAAGTTCTAGATTTTGATCTTTAAAATCGACAACGGAAGTCATTTTCTTTTAGAGAGAAAAACAACTTGACAATTATGGGCACGTTAGCTTACAAACCAATCTTACTTACAGAGAATAGCCAGGATGCCAATAAAAAGAGGGTGATCTCGAGCCATGTTGCATCGCACCATCGGCTATCTGTAAAGTCCTACTTGTCACCTACCCATAAAATGGGTCAGTTTCATAACAAACTGGTAGGTGCACAAATAAACAATATATAATAAATAAAGTAGGACATCACAAGATAAACAATTTATTTCATTGAAAGCAATAATAACATTTGTAATTTGCGAGAAATTAAATCTGAGCATTAAAGACATTTAACTTGCATTAAGAAACAAATTATACATTTACCAACATTTAACAGTTAAGGAAACATGTAAATATGCATGATCTAATGCATAACAGAAGTATGCATGATTTCAATGCACATGTATGAACACATTATTATATATAGTCAAGTCTTCTTTTCTATATGCATCTTCCTATTAAATGCACACAATTTAAGTTTCTCTTTTTAATTATCGTTGCCCGCAGATACATCAAACAGGTAAAATCCCTGAGGTCAAGTTAAGTTCCCAAGGTAGCTTAGCATACAAGTTTTATCTTATTATTAGGTTCTAAACTTAGTCCTCGATCGATATCAGAAAACAACACCATCCATCAGAACATTGGAAATCGACATCCAATGTCGGGAACACCATGAAAATCAGCATCCACTGGCGTCACTTTTTTGGTATACCAAAACAACAGTTGTGTCTACACACCACCTATAAGCAAAGTGACAGACTATCCCTAAAACCCTGGTTAGGAGAAGAATCTCAATATCGGGTTTAGAGACAACAACAATGCACATAAAGTTTTAGTATCCTCACAGTCCCCAAACCGCCAAGCTCAAGATTACCTTTCCATAGAAGGAACATCAAGGGAGCATTAATTACACCGTTCTCTTTCTTATCTTATTGTTAATATTAATTTCATAAATTTGCAAATCAGCATGTGCAACTCTATGAAAATGTCCACGAAGAGACAATACACATCCAAGCATGAATACTTTATAAAAGATGTGCTCAAATGTATTCAAACAACACTTGAACAAATACGCATACAAGCGTAAAATAAGCAAACATGCACAAAGGCATGCGATGAATGCATTAACAAAAAGGAAATGCTTGAGACTCTCAAGCTTATTTTTACAAAGGGGGAGCACCCCTATATATACACATCCACTCAAGAGGAGCCAACATGGGGGCTCCCAAAGGAGTCGTTGGGAGCCCCCAATGGTCACATTTGTGATCGTGGGGGCCCCCCAACGACTCTATTGGGAGGCCCCCAATGTGATTAAAAAAAAAACAAAAAATAAAAAACAAAAAGCTAAAAAATAAAAAAAGAAAAAGAAAAAGAAAAAGAAAAAGAAAAAGAAAAAGAAAAAGAAAAATACAGAAAATAATTACAAGCATAATTCCAAAGGAAATATGCGTAAAAGGGAGAATTATAGAAATACCCTTTCTGGTATTATAATAGAATATATATTTATATATATAGAGATACATATACATACATACATGGTATACGTATATATATAAATCTCTCTCTCTCTCTATATATATATATACATGTACATTTCAACACCCCCCTCAAACTTACGGTGTGATGACCATAAATTTGCCAAGAAGAAAGTGAAACCTAGGCGAACAAAATGCCTTAGTGAAGAAGTCTGCCAATTGATATTCAGACGTCACGTACGGGAGATCAATGACCTTCAAATATTCCTCTCGAACATAGTGATAATCTATTTCTATATGCTTTGTTCGCTCATGGAAAGTATGATTCTTGGCAATATAAATTGCACTTTTATTGTCACAGCATAACTTTGTTGGTTCTCCAATGTGAACTCCCATATTATTTAGAAGATGCTGAATCCATACAATTTCCATGGTGGTGGACGCCATGACTCTATATTCTGCTTTGGTGGAGGACAGAGAGACCTTCTGCTGCTTTTTACATCTCCAGGAAATCAATGATTCTCCTAAGAAAACACAGAAACCAGTGGTGGAGTGACGATTATTAGGGTCACCTCCCCAATTTGAGTTAGTATAAGCAATTAACTTTAATTCAGAAGACAACAAAAATACTCCCTTGTTTACAGTTCCCTTAAGATATCTGATGATGCGAAGAACACTCATGTGAACCGTTGTGGGAGCATGCTGGAATTGACATGCAATGTGAATCGCATGTGACAAATCAGGCCGAGTGATGCTAAGATACATCAACGAGCCTACTAGTTGCCTGTAAGGAGTGGGGTCGGTCAGAGGAATCCCATCATCAATCTTCATTTTTGAGCCCATTGTTTCAGGAGTTTCGCAAATTTTGTCATCGGAAATTCCTGACCTGTCAATAATCTCAAAAGTAAGTTTAGATTGAGATAGAAAATAACCACGTTGAGAGTAAGCAACCTTAATTCCAAGGAAATATATAAGAAAACCTAATTTCAAATTTCGAAGTCAAGACAGATTTAATACCCTTGACTCCTTGAACATCATCACCTGTGATTAACATATCATCAACATAAAGTAATAATATCACAATCTCTGCATCAAATTTTCTAATGAATAATGCAGTATCAATATAACAGGAAGAAAAACCATTTTCTAACATTACATTGTTAAATCTGTCGTACCAGGCTTTCAGAGCCTGTTTCAAACCATAGAGGGCTTTCCGAAGGCAAAAAACTTTATCTTTAGGATTTTTTATGTCTGGTGGGGCATCCATATAAACTTCTTCATTAAGATCACCATTTAGAAAGACATTTTTTACATCCATTTGAAAAATGTTCCATTTTTTAATAGACACAATAGTGATATGACATCTGACTGTAATAATTCGGGCTACGGGAGCAAAAGTTTATTCATAGTCAATGCCATATTCTTGGCCATACCCTTTTGCGACTAAGCGAGCTTTATATCTCTTTAGCGATCCAAGGTCTTAACTTTAAATACCCAGCGACAACCTATAATTTTCTTTCCAATAGGTAGAGTTTGGAATTCCCATGTCTCAGCTTTCTTAAGAGCTTTGAGTTCATTTTCCATAGCTTCTTGCCACTCTACACATTTTTTGGCTTCCTCGAAGTTTCTTGGTTCCAAGTAAGAATGAATGACATAAAGACAAGCCCTATATCTGGGTGAAAAAGAATCAAAAGAGACAAATCGAGTTGGAGGTGTAATAACTACGAAAAATAGGGAGGTTTGGGTCTTGGATCCCTTCACTGGATCCAAATGCAGTAGGCAGTAAGGTACGAATTATATGGGTCAGGTCGAATTCACCATGGACCCAAATAGATCCACTTAAGGATTTGCCAAGTGGTGTCATTTCGAACCCACGTCAATGGATCCACTTTAAAATTCATCGGTTTGAATGGGTTCGTAACCTATGACAGACCCGGATCCACTTTAGAGTGGATCCGGTACGGTGGGTTATCGGGTTCGGACCCGGACCCGTTCCCCTTTTTATTAAAAGTCGAGTATAAGAATCGTGCCTAGGGCACAATTCTTGCCCAAGAGTGCATATCGCAAGATCGGGGGAGGGGAGGGAAATCGGCTCCTCCGGTTCATCGGAGACAGGGGGTCGCCGCTGTACAAGAGGAAGGTGAGGAAGGTCTCAAACAACTTTTGTTTTGATTTTCCAGCCTCTTACCTCCCTCTTTCTTCCTCTCTGAAGATTCTGTGCACGTTGGTGGAGTCACCATTGTTAGAGGTACCTCGACCACCTGCTGTCGCCATCGTCGACGTTCTTCTCACAGCAGGCATCGATAACGATTGAGGTAGGATTCTGTCTCTGATCTTGTTGGGTGTGGACTGAATCGGGTTGGGGTTGGGTCGGTCAAGGGAAATCCCGATTATTATCGCATGTACGAGATTCCAATTCTTTCTTGGTTGTATGAAAATCCAACATCGTGGCTTGGGGTTACAGGTAAGGCTAACGATAGCCTTGGGAAGGGCAGATGTTTACGTGTCTAGTCCTTAAACATAAATCCCCAAATCAAATCGATTTGGGGGTTTTCTTCCTAAATCATAAATCCCCAAATCAAATCGATTTGGAGGTTTTCTTGATAAACCGTAAATCCCCAAATCAAGTCGATTTGGGGGTTTTCTTGATAAACCCTAAATCTTCAAATCATAACGTTTTGGGGGTTTGGTTTGATCCTATTCATTTGCTTGATAGGATTTGCTTTCTTTTCTCGCTCAGATTGATTTTTCTTATTCATAGTTGACTTTGTGATGAATAGCATTTCTTGATCTTGCATCCGATTCTTTTTATATCTATACTTGTCTACGTTTACTTGTTCATCTACCTGCAAATAATAACCAAGCGGTAATGATAAGTCACTGTATACATCTTTCTTTTCGGTTCGCCTGTTGTTTTTGAGAATCCCAAAAGTAATGATAGTTTCAAATATCGGCAGGGCTGGGTGATATATATATATATATATATATATATATATATATATATATATATATATATATATATATATATATATATTTATTTATATATATTATAAACTGCGCCAGCACCCTTTCTTGATTGACTAGTTGTATGGGCATCATGTCAACACAGACTGTTTGATACTGTTCCATGATTTTTTTTGTACTATGCATGATTGTATCGAATCTTTTATTTTCGATTTGCTGAAGATGTTGATTTCCTGTTGACATGCAAAGGTAGGCTCAAAATGAGTTTCTTTTCATATCCCTTAGTGGCTAATTCTGTCAGTTTATCTTAGCCATATGTAGTGAATTATGTCAGTCCCTGAGTGACCTGAATATTGGTACATTTGGAGCCATTATTACCTCTCATCTTAAATGGTTTATGACTGATTATTAAATCTGGCTGAAGAAGTAACCCTTGCTAATTGTGCTATTTGTTTTCTTGAAAAATCTGTTCGATAAGCTACTGCACCCCTATGTATGAAATGTTATATTTCTGCACTAATTCAGTGTTCAACTGCATTCTATATTGAACAAGTGTCAGCACAATGTAGTTTACCACAAAATTTCAGAGTAGCTTAATTGACATTTCTGTTAACAAACTCTCAAGATACATGATATTTCTGTTAATGGAGAAATTGGGTCATACTTATAGGATAGCTACCTATGATGGTACTCATGTCTAATATATGGTGAACAATGAACATATCACATGACAAGGAAATTGGGTCTCAATGTTTGAGTGTGTGTGTGTATTACTAAGAATGGGGTTTAATGTTATGACAATTGTGGAAATGTTCTAAACTTCGGGAAAATAAATAAATTAATGAAACCAATTACAAAATTGAGACCTACCTTGGAGAGGGTGGGTGATACAAGACTTCGAGGACTTGTGTTTGGTGTCGAGCGTGAAGCGGCTCGTGGGTCCCCGTCCTCGTAGTTAGGAACCAAGACTACCTATGTGTCCTAGGTGGTAGTTTTACATCTTCTGCAGAGGTTAGGGATGCATCCTGTCTTGAGTTGAGCCCTTGGGAGACTCTCTCGGCTGTTGGTCGCTCCCTTGGGGATTCAGTCTCCATTAGAATGTTCGGGTTAATAAATTACCTAGAATAATATACCCCCGAACGTTCTCTTCTGAGATGGTCACCTGTGCCCGTGTGTACCCACGGGATAAGATAATTAAACATCATTTAGATGAGTTAGGTGTCACAACTAGTGAAGACACTAGAGAGATATATGTAAGTTGTATTTAAGATGCTTCATATTATCAACTTGTAAATTAGTAAAATTCTTAACTTGGTGGATACGAGGTAATTAAATTGTTATCTGAAAGTGTACATATTATTACACTGACTGTGGCATACCTCACCTGCTTATCAATGTTGCATATTTGTTATTGCTAAATAACTGCCCACTTGCATATTAATGTGGCATAGTTGTTATGGTTATATAACTGCTTACCTGCTCATGTACATGAATTTAGATCTTTGTTACATAGTGCTTACCTGTCTTGTGATACATTAAAGATCAACCATGAAACTCATACCACAAACTCGATTCACGATATACTTGTACTATAAGTACAGAATTCCTGCTTAGACGTGGTAGTCTAATTCCTATTCTATTTTATGTCTTGAGTAGTCACCACAAGCGGTTACATGAGAGGTTTCGACATCTATTTGATCTACTGGTTCCCTGGCCAACTTGTAACTGATATGCCATCTGTGATTCGTTCTTTGTAAATATACTTTTGTAAAAGTTCATGAACTGAAGTGAAATAAAGAATGTGTCGATTGTTTGAAGATCTTTTTACCTGTATCTCTCCATTCATTTAACCATGAGTTATAAAATGATTTCGCTGTATAAAAAAAAATCCCAGTGTTTCTGGGTTAAGTTTTTTGGGCGTTACAGGAGGTCTCCTATTTTTTTTCAGATCGTTTGTGATCATAAGTAGGAACAAACTCATCATATTGCTCAATAGCACTTCTGAAAGTATTTCGATTTCTGCGAGAATAGGTTATTGGGTCATTTGAGATTCTATCTCCTTGAATATTGGGTGAGTTAAATTCTTCAATATCTAATTCTTTTTCATCATCATGGTTTGATGATATTTCATCATCACTAGACATATCATCATTACTAGACAGTAAGTCAAATAAGAAAGAATAATCAACGTTTTCATGGTGAGAATTATCTTTTTCAAAGCCACTCTCATTTTCCAAGAATGTCACATTTCTTGAGACGTATAAATTATCATTTCTTGGATTGTAACATCGAAACTCTTTTTGAGTTTCGGAATATCCAAGAAAGGCGCAGGGAATAGCCTTAGGAGAAAGTTTATCATTCTTATCTGTAAGAATAAAACATTTGCAACCAAAGACTCGTAACCTGTTATAATCAGGTTTCATTTTATATAAAACTTCAAAAGGAGAAATTTTACCCAAATTCCTAGATGGTAAACGATTTATTAGATACACAGAAGCAAGAGCCGCCTCGGCTCAAAAGTTTTGAGGAATGTTTTGGGATATAAGAAGTGTTCGAGCGGTTTCAATGATATGTCTATGTTTTCTTTCGGCTAACTCATTTTGTTGAGGGGTTTTAGGACAAGACCTTTGGTGAAGTGAACAATACTTCAAGGTACTTCTTGAATTCATTGGAGAGATATTCTCCTCTAGAATCACTTCTGAATATCTTAAGATTACTGTTAAATTGATTTTTAATCATCACATGAAATGATTTAAAACATGAAAAAACTTCATGCTTATGTCTAAGAAAATAAATCTAAGAGTACCTAGAAAAGTCATCCACAAAAATCACATAATAGGAAAATCCTCCTTTCAAAACAATCGGTGTCGTCCCCAAACATCGGAGTGAACGATTTCGAAAGATTT
Organism: Nuphar pumila; assembly: GCF_984573655.1. Lineage (NCBI taxonomy): Eukaryota > Viridiplantae > Streptophyta > Magnoliopsida > Nymphaeales > Nymphaeaceae > Nuphar > Nuphar pumila. The sequence goes on along the minus strand of NC_143263.1, from coordinate 83,010,057 downwards.
AGAAGTAAACGTAGATCTTTGTTCAAACGACATACTTCTCATTTTTCCAAGAATACAATCATTAGAAGAGAATGTATTTTTACAAAGTTTTTTAGCAAAATGTAAATAAGATAACTTGGTGATGTTAGGATGACCAAGTCTTTTGTGCCAAATATTTATATCCTTGTGTCTGACAATATTACAATTTTTTTTTTTTGAAACTTAAAGAGAGTCGATATAGTATAAGTCTCCCTTCCTAGAGCCTTCTCCAATCAATTTTCTGTACCGACGATCCTGTATTAAACATTTATCAGAAGAGAATTTAATATCGCATCTATGGTCCGAGAGTTGAGAAACAGAGAGAAGGTTCAAGTTTAATTTAGGTATAAATCTAATTTTTGGAATACAAAAATCTTGAGTTTCAAAGTTACCTATGCCTTTAATGTCAAGAGAAGTCCCATCCGCAGTAGAAAGGAAAGATGGAGAAATATTTTTCGAATAATCGGAAAGAGAATACATGTTTGAGGACATATGAAAAGACACACCCGAATCCAAAAGCCAAGAAACATTACCTGGAGGGGAAACGGTAGACACAGCGGCATCGAAGGTGGCTCCCTTGAGGAGAGGTTGGAGAGCTTCCACTATTTAATTTAGTGAAAGAGATCCATTTGAAGATGTCTCCTCCTTTTGCAGTATACCAGTGGTCGCCATGGCTAGAAGTTTCCTCCACTTAGTTCATATGGGTTTGATATGACCCGGTTCTTTACAAAAATGGCAAATAATCTTGCTATAGTCCTTCCTTCCTCCTTGTCCACTATTTCCCCCTTGATTTTGAGTTTTAAAATGAGGATGATAGGTTCTTACATTATTTCCGGGTTTAGACACCGCATTGACCCCATCATTGTCTTCATAGTTAGAGGGGACCGTAAGCACATTTGACCCTTGCTTACTTATACCCATACGGGTTTCTTCACCACTTAATTTGGTGAGAACATCCTCAAGAGAAGGAGTGAAAGAAGACAAAAGAGAAGACCTTACTTGCTCAAATTCGGGCCTTAGCCCATTCAAAAAATTGAAGAATCGATCTTCTTCCAGTTGTTTATGACGAAGTTCAATCGCTTCTCCACTCCATTTTGGTTCGAGCATGGAAAACTCGTCTCAAATGGAAGAAAGATCGATGGAGTATTCTCTAACAGTCATGTCACCTTGGAGAAGAGTAAGAGCCTTCTTTTGAAGGTAGTATTTATAGGATAAATCCCTTGACGTATACATTTTTTCAAGATAATACCAAGCTTCCGAAACTTTCTTGAACTTAATAATATTGGCATTAATCTTGGTTTCAACCGATGAAAAAATCTTGAAATTTTTCATTTCCCATTCATCGTGCTTCTTAAAATAATCAAGAGCTTTGGTTCTTTCGTCCCCTTTAAGGATCTTGATTTCACCTTCCGTTATCATGGTGATTTTTGGTTCCGGTTCAGGGATTGTGCCTTGCATATAACTCCAAAGACCCTTCCCTTTTATATCAGCCTCCATGTTCCCGACCCAAACGTGATAGTTGAAGCCATTTAGTTTAAAATCGAGAGCAAAATGAGACTCTTTTTCACCCATTAGAGAGGAGAGATGAAAGAAAAAATACGTACCAAAGTAAGATTTTTAGATCTTGTCGCAAAGCTCTTCTAAAATATTGGAGGAAGAGAATCCACCACTTCAATCTTCAAAACACTAAAGGCACGCTTTTCGAGGCACTCGAAAAACAAAGAATCCCACGATCTTCTATCTTCAACCAAGCTCTGATACCATGTGAAAATGTCCACGAAGAGACAATACACATCCAAGCATGAATACTTTATAAAAGATGTGCTCAAATGTATTCAAACAACACTTAAAGAAATACATATACAAGCATAAAATAAACAAACATGCACAAAGGCATGTGATGAATGCATTAACAAAAAGGAAATGCTTGAGACTCTCAAGCTTATTTTTACAAAGGGAGAGCACCCCTATATATACACATCCACTCAAGAGGAGCCGACATGGGGGCTCCCAAAGGAGTCGTTGGGAGCCCCCAACGACTCTATTGGGAGGCCCCCAATCTGATTAAAAAAAAAACAAAAAACAAAAAGATAAAAAATAATAAGAGAAAAAGAAAAATACAGAAAATAATTACAAGCATAATTCCAAAGGAAATATGCATAAAAGGGAGAATTATAGAAATACCCTTTCGGGTATTATAATAGAATATATATATATATATATATATATAGAGAGAGAGAGAGAGATACGTATACATATATACATGGTATACGTATATATATATATATATATATATATATATATATATATAAATCTCTCTCTCTCTCTCTATATATATATACATTTTAACAAACTCTTCACGGTCTACCACCCGTGGCAACAATAGAACAGTGCAATTAAAACCACAATACCAAATATGACTTTTGCAATGCAAAAACAAGTACAACAAGTACAACAAGGAGCAGCAAGGAGCACACCGGCTCAAGGCATCCCACAACCCATGATGATCCATCTTGATCATCTATTCATTTATATGCAAAAATCTTAAGGAACATGCCAATGCATTCTCTTCATATCACATGCCTTTCGATGCACAATCATGAATGCCAATTTAAAGATGTGCATGGAATAATAATATTCATATACATGTATTCATTATTACAATGCATGCTTCCATATAATCATGCCAAATGCATGCTTCCATTCATGAACCAATTCAATTAAACATGTGAACCAATACATGATTTTATTCATGAATCGTACAACTGAACATGTGAACACTCATGCCACTAATTACATGCAAGACATGATAATTTCAGGTCTTTACATGCATAAGAAGCAACTATGCATTAATACCATGAACATGCATGTCATAAACAACCTAGACGTGTGCAATGTCATATTCTCTTGCATGCATAAAACCAAGTGTAAGCCAATTAACACATGCAAACACTCATTTAATGCTCATTGCACACTTCCCTTCATTACACATACTCATGTCAATTGCACACTTGCATTGCATACACATATCCACATTAAGGCGTAATTTTTTTAAGTGTTCATATACTTGCCAATGCATAAGTAAACAAGTAAAGCAAGTAAAGGAAATTAATGGCAGAAAACTAACTGCAGAAATAATCTATGCATACAGAATATGGCAACTACAGGAAGCATGTAATAAAGACAAGTAAAGAACACAAGTCATATGAGTATCATCTGTCATTATCTCAATTTCCTAAATCTTTATTTAATTCATCCAAAGTCCTTGTGCGACTTTCCCCTACCTTAGGAGGTTACTGTGCTGCGTGCGCCTACGTGTGTAGGTGTTATAGGCCTCTGGTCGCGGGACACGAGCAAGATCCTTCGCGTGAACTGCACAAGGTAAGAATACCTAAAATTTCATAGCCAAAATAATGATCAGAAAGGGGCAGGTGTACAACCCCTGCACGCCTATCCGCATGGCGAAGGGGCGGGGACACAACCCCAATCCGCCACTCTGATGGTAACCCAAAAGGAAAGGGAGCAGGGGCACTGCCCCTGCTCGCTGTCCTGTCAGTAGCAAAAGTAGGGGCAGGGGCAGTGTGCCCCTGTTAGCCTATAATCATCAAAAGGGGAGGGGGCAACGGTCCTGCCCCACCAGCTAAAAAGGAAGGCGATAGGGGGTTGAAACCCAGCCTGTGGACAGGTCAAACAGAGGCAAGGCAGGGACCAAGTCCCTACCGGAATCTCAGACGGAGGGAGGGTGCGGCAAGGAGCCAGCGGCCCCTTATCGACCCTCTGACAGGTAGCCGAGAGAGAGGGGGTGCAGGGAGGGGGCTCGGTCCCTTCCCTGCATGCGGAGAGCACCAAGAGAGAGAGAGAGGGAGGTAGGGCTTCACCCTGCTTGTCGGAAGGCTCAGGTAGCAGCCAGACAGAGGCAGGGCCTTGCCCTGCCTGCGGCGAATCCGAGTGGCAAGGGCGAGACCCCCTGCCGCACGAGAATCTCAATCGGTAGGGGTCCAGGCCCCTGCCAAATGGGAGGAATCGAAGAAGACAGAGAAGATAGAGGGAGGAAGAGCATGGCAGGGGGCCGCTGGCCTCCTGCCAGCCTTCCGACAACGCAAAAAAAAAGAGGAGGGAAAAGGAAGACGAAGTAAAAAAAGAAGAAGACGGAGAGGAGGGCATACCTGCGACATCGATGGTGGTCGGGGTATGCCTAATGGGAGGGGATGATGATCGGGGCTTCCTCCAACGAATCGAAGAGGACGATGGAGGCGAGGGAGAGAGAGCGCGATTGAGAGGGAGAGGCGGCGTCGGCTCAGTTGCACACACGGAGGTCGGAGTCGAGAGGGAGGAGAGAGAGAGGAGAAGCTTAGGGGTGAGGGTTTCCCCTCACCCTTGCGTGCTTTTAAAGTCACGGGAGGGGGGTGCGCGATTCGGGAAACCCCAATGGGGTTTCCTTTTTCTCGCAGAGGGGAAAAGGGAGAGGCGCGACTGCGAGGGGGCGAAGAGGGTTTAAAAGAAACCCTCGCCCCTTCGTGTTTTAACCCTAACGGGCCTGGGTCGGGTCTGGATCTGACCCGGGTCTGATTTTTTTTTTAAATTTCGTGGGTTTTACAACACACACTCTAGTAAAATGAGTATTACGTTCCTCAACAATGTAATCATCATTGTAGGTACCATCTTCATGTGTAGGCATTGAAGGTAAAAAGTTCGTAACCATGATCAACATCAAGAACAAGATCAAATAAGGAAGAATCTTCGGTTTCTTTAGATTGCTGGTCAGTTTTAAAATATATTTATTTTTCAACAAAGTTAACATTTCTAGATACATAATTTATCCAAAATAGATCATAGCATTTAAATCCTTTCTTATTTTCAGCATAACCAAGAAAAATACATTATGTAGCTTTAGGAAAAAGTTTATCTCCTTTGTTCATGAGAACAAAACATTTGAAGCCAAAGATTCTTAATCTAGCATAATCAGGAAGATAGCTTTTTAGTAGTAGAGATATTTTTCAGGGTTTTTTAAGGTAATCTATTAATAAGATATATGGCAGTTAAAGCAGCTTCGACCCAAAAGATTTTTGGCAAATAACTAGAAATGAGAGGAGTTCTAGTGGTTTCAATTATGTGCCTGCTTTATTTCGGCTAGGCCATTTTGTTGAGGAGTGTAAGGGCACGATTTTTGGTGAGTTGTTACATTTTAAGATAGGCATCAAATTCTTTAGAAATGTATTTTCTTCTTGAATCGGTTCTAAGAGTCACAATTTTTGGAATCAATTTGGTTCCAACAAGAGCATGAAAAGTCTTAAAAGTAGAGAATACTTCATGCTTATGCATTCATTCAAGAAAATTCACTGTTTTTATTTTGCCAAGAATGCATTCATTACAAGAAAATTCTTTCAATTTACAAAATTTTCCTCAATTGGTAATGAATTTCATTTTGGATATAGAAGGATGTCCAAATCTTTTATGCCATAAGCACAAATCCTTTTTAAAAACACTATGTTACATTTGTAGGTACACTCAAATAGTCCATGTAGTATAATCCTCCTCTCTGCAATCAGCTTCCCTAATTGGTGATCCTACACCCAATAGGATTTGGATGAGGAGACATCATACTTGTGGTGACAAATCTAAGAAACAGATAAAAGGTTAAAGCTCAATTTTTTAGAATAAATCTAATATTTGGAATTGAATTTTTTTTATCATTTTCAAATAATCTTTCAAATTTTCCTATTCTTTTGATGTTTAAAAAGGTTCCATTTGTTGTAGAAACAAAGGAAGGGTTTGAAATTGGTTCACAATGGGATAAGAGAAATTAGGTGTAATGCAAAAGGAGACAACAGAATCAAGAAGCCATTTATCTATGCCTGGAATAGTCGGAGATGAGACAATCGCTCCCGGGACATTTTTGGATTCCTTCATTACTTGATGCATGGCCTCAGTTAATTCGGTCATGCTCTATTCTCCAATGGTTTTCTTGGATTGCTTTTGGCTTGTTTCAGCTATATATTTTCCCTTTTTAAGTTTGGGGATTCCGGTCTAATATGACCGACTTCTCCATATTGATTGCAAGTCACCTTTCGAGGGCCTCCACTATTATTTTTGTTGAAATGTAGAGGTTTATAAATATGGAGGCCTATAGGTTTTGGTTGAGACCCTGGGTTTAGAGGCAACAAGAACGGTGTCGTTGACTTTTTCTTTGTTTTCTCGCAATCCTCCTTCCTCCATACTCAACTTTGAGAGAGTCTCACAAAGGGTAGGAATGGATTGTCTAGGGAGGAGCATTATTCTTACCCCTTCAAATTCAAGTCTCAGGCCATTCAAAAAATGTGAAGAATTGTTCTCTCTTGACTTGTTTTTGCCAAAGATGGAGATGTCCATGTGTCTCCTATTTAGGCTCTAAGATGGCTAATTCTCTCCATAAGAGAGCCATCTCGTTGTAGTTATTGTAATACCCACGAATTAGTGGTTAAATAGTTAAATGAGATATAATAGAAATTCTAAAGTATATTTTATGATTTCGAGTATACTGTTGCATTTGTATCAAAAATTTGAAGAAAATGGCATTCGTTTCATCAAAATTAGTGTTAAAATGAGTTCGGAGCACCCCTGACAAGTTCTTGGTGACATTTGACCAAAAAGGGTCGACCCTCCAAAAGGGGAGTCGATCCCTTGCTTGAAAATGACCCCCGAGGATCGACCCTCTTTGGTGTTTTGGTGTTGTAGGGCATAATGGACCACACGGGTCAGCTGCTTGCCCAGAAGAGTCGACCCCTACAGTGCTGTGTAGGTGAGTTGGATCATGTGGGTTGGAGTGGATCTGATCCACCTCAACCCAGATGAGTCACCTCACTTTCCCATCAACCGTACCACCCTTTCCCCTCAACCCCCTACTTATTGCACCACCCTACCACATGCAAACTTAGTTTGCATTTACACCACCACGGCTCGCCTTCTGGTTCAGATTCTGCCTATAAAAAGGGGCAGTCTCTCCTCTCGTTTCAAACCCACCTCCTTATCCTCCTCCCCTCTCTCTCTCTCCTCTTGCCTCTCTTCTCTATAGGAACAGGCAGCCGAAGGTTCGCCCTCCCACTTCCTGTTTCTCTCCGTTTAGACAACGGTCGGAGATCCCGCAACCACTACCTTCGTTTCAGAGTAAAGCTCCATCGGACTTGGAGCTGCAAACTACATAGAACCAAGATAGATTTACCTTGACCGAGCATGTATGCATAGTTGTAGGTTGCATAAGCAGTACTCTTCATGTTAGAGGATTTTTTTAAGGTTTACGTATGAGAAACATTGCAAAAGTATCTCATTTTCATATTATAAATATACATATGTTTTGAGAACCGATGCATGTTTATTTTAAATAAACTCTGTTTCTTCATAATAAACTATTGTTTTATTGTTTTATTGTTTTATCGAGTTGTGAATGTTTACACAACTCGTACATCCGTTTAGGTGAAGTTTCGATATGTGAAACTCGACGAAAACCGAGTTACAAGAAAGTTGAAAATGCAAGAGTCCACTCTTTGTGTTAGTAGAGTCGACCCTTGCTGCTTTTTGTTCAGGTTGTGAAGGCCAGGATAGTCGACTCTCGTGATGGTCTGGGTACAAGCCCCTGACAACAAAAGAGTCGACCCTCCAAAAGGATGAGTCGACCCTTGCTCTGCCGGAAGGCAGAACCCTCTGTTATTCAGCAGAGTCAACTCTGGCATAATGAAGTCGACTCTTGCTGAAAGAATAGTCAACTCTTGCAGAATAAGAGTCGACCCTTAGACTGTTTTGATTTGTTTTAAAACTTTAGAATGCTGTGAGTCGACCCTACTAGCTAGAGGGTCGACCCTTGCTATGAAAATCACCTTGTTTGTGTGGTTTAGATTGCAGACTCTGATGAGTCGACCCTTCTAATGTTATGTTCGGTTCTGACTCAAAAGAGTCGACCCATGTTAAAAGATAGTCGACTCCTGGGAACTTGAGTTAGGATTTTTGATTTTTTGAACTCGGCTAAGGCTGTCAAGCCGAGGATTCAGATGAATCACCCCGGGAACAAGCCAGAAGACTTGTTTTCCCTACAACCTCACATGGAATGCGTAGGTAAGTGCCTAGTGGTCCAATGAGAAACCATTTTTACGTTAAGATAAATGTGATAGTATTATATATGTTGGTAGAACTGTAAATGTGATGTTTTACTACATGATATTGATATATGCAACACATGAGACTAGTTATATGCTTCGATCTATAGCATGTAGATGAATGATATGCAAATGCATCATGTGAAATCATGCTTAAGAATGTTGTTGATTATGTTTAAGCCTGGTATTATGGCATGTGTGTCATGCACATGGGCTTTGCACCGAAAGGGGCCATGGTTCAAGCCCAGATATGCGCTCTTGACCTTATGTATGGTCAACCGAAAGATTGTGTTAGTGCCTCAAAGTGGTGGTTGATAACCTTATAACAAGTTAAAAGCATACGTGCTTAAGCCCGGTAGATGCTATTGTATTTGCATAAGATCAATTATTACTTAAAGCATGTATATCAGGAGAGTTAACTAAAGAACATGAATGATTAATTCTCTTGTAGCTTACAATAAGAGAGTAAGCAGGTACACTAGGCTCCGTGGGATTTTTAAGCACGGAAGGTTGCTTCCCCAACTACAGAGATAGGAGATAGCTATCACTTATGCTGCGGGGTGATAGTGAGAAGGTTTTAGCTGAAGGGGAATTCTGATATATCGAGTTGCAAGTGTTGGGGTTTTCTTTCTCGCTAAAGCGCCCCTCACATAAGAAAGTAAAGGATGTGCAAGGCTGGGGTAATAAGATACAAAGTGACTAAATATACTACCATGTTCCGAGCCTCCAATCTAGTCTTCATTGTACCTGCAGAGTATTAAGAAAGAGAAACAAAAGTATGTTGAGCATGTACGAAATCCTGATATGCATCATCTAAGAAAGAAATGTAAATGAAATAATTGTAAGCTACCCATGTCATGATAGATGCTTCAGTTACTCTGGTAAGGCATGCATATATTGTAGAATTGTGTACAATTATCTGGTGATATACTATGCACTCTTGATGAAATGTTTCCTGTATACCTTACTATGCATGCATGTTTCGTCATTGTATTCCTATGGGCGCCCATTGATATTGACCCCCTACAAACTACAGGAAATGAATAGAAGGCCTTAGCGGTTGCGGGATGCTGGGGTGGCATCAAAGAGCCAATTGTTTTTCCATCCTGGGCACTGGATTTTATAGTTATCATTTTAAGAAAAACTGTGTTGTAATACTTTTGGATCTGCAACATCCAATTTGGGTTTGCAACATTTTGAATGAAATTGGTTTCCATGCTACATTCGGTATAAGATCGTTTTGAGTGGAATGTATGTAATGAGATGAGCGAAAAACAAATACAAGCCAACTAAGGGCATACAAACACACAATACAATGTGCACAACCACAAATCCACTTAAGGCTAATACAATAAGCCAATTAGGGCTTGCAACACAATGTAAAAAATATAGATTTTATTGATAAAAATGTTTAGTGAGAAGCGTTAAATAAATGAGGACAATGTGTCCTTATTTATACACAACACACAAGAGAGAGGGAGCTCCCATAGAGACGTTGACGTCTCTATGGGTAATCCCCATAGAGCCCCTTAAGGCAATAAAAATACATTTATTTAAAAAAGTAAAAAACTATCTAACTAACCTATTCCTATTGAACTAACCTAGTTACATAATATGAAATGACTAAAGTGCCCTTATTGGGCATTATATATATATATATATATATATATATATATATATATATATATATATATATATATATATATATATATATATATATTAACACCCCTCCTCAAACTTACGGTACATACACTAAAAGTTTGTTAAGTAAATGGTGCAGCAAGAGCTTTGGTGAAGAAGTTGGCAAGTTGATACTCAGAAGTAATATATGAAAGCTCGATGATTTCTTTCAAATATTCATCTCGTACATAATGGCAATCTATTTCGATATGCTTGGTACGCTCGTGGAAGGTGTGGTTTTTGGCAATATAGATGACACTCTTGTTGTCGCAACACATCTTCAAAGGTCTGAAGATGTCTATTCTTATATCTTTGAAAAGATTCCTTAGCCATACAAGTTCCATAGTTGTCGTAGCCATAGCCTTATAGTCAGCTTCAGTAGATGATAGTGAAACTTTCTACTGCTTCTTGCACCACCATGAAATTAGGAAGTTCCCTAAAAAAACACACAAACCAGTAGTTGAGACCCTATAATTTGAATTTCCTCTTTAATCATCAATAATGTAAGATATATATATATATATATACATATTTGCTGAATAAGAATAGAGCACACACAAAATTCAACATGGGGATTGATTGCACTCTCATTATCTCTCTTCCTCTTCTCTCTCACGTCAACTGAATTTGCGTGGCATGTACTTTTATAGATTACCTAGCCATTTGTGCTCTACATCCTAGCTTTCTTTCACCAGCATAAGGATCATGCCCCAGTGTCAGGATCAGATTTTTTATTTGACGGACCAAAATTAGTGTAGTTTCTTGTTAGAATTTGGTTTTATTTTCTAGGATCAGGACAACGGATTTATATTTTCAGAAAATCAGTTTTACCTTCTGTTGACAATATCAATCTGATAATTCAGGCCCTATTGTGAGCCAGGATAGGCTTCAGTTGTGGTTACTCCATCAACTGCTTGAGCTAGGTCTATGATCACTCTTATTAGTCCAGGAATGGGATCTGGATGCTACTTGAACAACATAACAAGCTTGTTGGGTTCATAGTTGGGTCCACATCATTGTTGAGCAGGTGCTTGAGTAGGGGATCGTGCTTATTAGACCAAGTTGGCTAGATACTGAAGCTAATTTGGGCCTGGTCTCTTTCTAATTATTCCAACTAAGTTTCAACAAAATGGAAATCTCGTTTGGGAAAGGGGAGAATAAAGATGGGTTTGGTTTGTTATCTAGGAACCAAACCATGCTCAGTTCGACCTGACCTTGGATTCTGGATCTCCTAAGCTTTACATGTTTAAGACAAATATTGACCAGTTTGGTACAGGTATCTGATCCATATCTTACCAGTTTCCAGCCCTATGTGGGAGAGAGATTTTTGATAGTCATTTGAGTAAATGAAATGGGGTGGAGGTTGCCAAGTTAGAGCATATATATTATGAGATTTTGGAAATTGATGGGGATAAAGTATTGCATGTTTACACTAAAGTCTATAGCATATAGTAAACATTTTGGCAATTAGAGAAACAACACACCTGGTTTTAGGTGTCCCATTGGGAGAAAGGTTAACTGTGTCCTGTCTGCAAACTTGGTTTTTTTTGGCTGACTTCCAAGGCTGGGTTCACAAGTAAATGCCCCATATTTTGATGGCCTTGTGACCTAAAGGCCTTGCAAACAAATGGCCCCTTGCATAGCTGATTTCACATAATGATTATGTTTTCAGTATTATCATTAGAACATTTGCATGCACTTCTCATACCATATTGTGTGACATGAAAATTAAAAATTTATTATATTTCAATTTTGTGCTGCTGGTCTATCATCCCTTTGTTTTGACTTGTGTTGGTCATATGGAGCTTTGTTATGATTGTCAACATCAGCATCCTAGCTTTGATTATCACCATCGATAACATGACATTCACGTCTGAAGAATGATTGTTAGTTTGGGTTTCATGTCTATTTTTGTGCTTTCAAGAAAAATAACTACTATGTGAAAGTGAATTTTATGCAGAAGATATATTTGGATTTTCCTATGCTTAAGTTGATCTATGTTGCACCTATTACTTTTCTTGTTATACTACTGTCTGAACTATCATCTTTTCAGACTTGCCTTGTTGGTGCCGGTCCAAGTGGAAAGCATACAGCTCTGGAAGCAGTCACCATAGTTCTCGATTTACCACCCCCTCAGCCTGGTTCAATGGCTGGAATTACATCTGTAGATAAGGTTTCCGCATCTGATCCAAAGTCTGCTTTGGCATTGCAAAGACTAGTGCAAGCAGCTGTAAGCATGTCTTTGTGCACAAACACAATTCAAGATTTCAGATCAGCCTCCTTATATCAAGTTCTTTGTCAGCATTAACGACATCAGCATTCATGATATTAACCTTACATTTTACATCTAGGTGTGGTTCCTTGGTGAGAATGCAAACTATGCTGCATCAGAATACGCATGGGAATCAACAACACCTCCTGGTACAGCATTAATGATGTTAGATGCTGATAAAATGGTGGCAGCTGCAAGTTCTCGTAATCCAACACTTGCTGGAGCCTTAACGCGTCTTCAAAGATGTGCATTTAGTGGGAGCTGGGAGGTTTGGAATTTCATCTACAAAACACATCTAGACATATGCATGTGTCACTATTTCATTGTTAATATTTTCAGTCTCAACCTTGTCCTATTGTGAAATGGCTCAGGTTCGCATAGTTGCTGTTCAAGCGCTAACTACAATGGCAATCAGGTCTGGTGAGCCATTCAGGCTTCAGATTTATGAATTTTTGCATGCTTTAGCACAAGGTGGAGTTCAAGCTCAATTTTCAGATATGCAACTTAGTAACGGGGAAGATCAAGGTGCTAGTGGTACTGGTCTCGGGTCTCTGATCAGTCCCATGTTAAAAGTTCTTGATGAAATGTATAAAGCACAGGATGATCTGATCAGGTAAGATCATTTTATCCATTTTTTCTTGTTATCTGCCATCAACTTATTCTGACTACTTATGTAAATAAGCAGAGATATGCGTATCCATGATAACAACAAACAGGAGTGGACAGATGAGGAACTTAAGAAGCTTTATGAGACCCATGAACGGCTTCTTGATTTGGTATCCTTATTTTGTTATGTCCCCAGATCAAAATATCTACCTCTGGGGCCTACAAGGTATACTTGTGGAGTTTATGTTGTTGAAATCTTTTCTAATTTATAGCTGTTTCTTCATGATATGCAAGAACAAGATATTTGCTTCATGGAAATAAAAAAATGAATTCTTCTAGTATCAATTGAAAATGTTTTATGAGTATAGTGACTTTTTGTGATTGCAATAGCAGCATACTAATGGAAATGCATGGGCTGTTTTGAGATTACATATAGCTTTTCAGAGACTGCGTTGGCTTAGGTTGTGGGTCAGTCTTTATAATATGCCGCAAGAAGAAATACTGCACGGCTAATGCCCATGGTTACCGGTATCATCAGTTGTGTATATTACAAGGATCAGAAATCAAAAGTTATTTGGTTGCTAGTTAGTGATGCATCTAGGCATATTTATACCATATCCAAATTACTATTTTTTGTTTGGAACTGATCGATAATTGCTAGTGTTTAAAATGTATAAGATCTCATACATGAGAAAGGATCATTATTTTTTTCCTTACTCTTAAAGTTTCATCTATAAAAATCTGGCTGCACTAATGTTTGCAATTGAGTCTCTAGTGTCTCATATCCAGTAAGTCTGGACCAGTTTATGAATAGAAGGCAGGTCTAGTGAATCCTGTCACCGTGAATCTGCCTAATTGCTATTAAAATGTCTTAGAATACCTCTGTGTCTAATCAAGTACTGATCGCATAGATTCATGACAACGGCAATAATCGAATGATATATCCTTATCAAAAGAATCACCTCCTGCACTTAGTTTTGCTTGGTTTTCTGGCTTGGAAAGAATTGTTCAATGCAGCTCTAAGATGAAGTACAATTCACAATGTTCCTACAATGAGATTGTTCTCTACCATGTGACTCTTCTTGAACCTGATATTTTTGGATGCCAAACTGTCCCAGCAGATTTGTGGAAACTGCTTGGATGTCTGAGTGATTGACTTTGTAATCTACTATCAAATACTCAGATGCAAAGCTTAAACCATATTAGATTTTAAGAAAAATCGTGAATATTAAGATAACTAATTAAGATTTAAAAATCAAAAACATATTGGGATACGTTTTGTTTGGCATTAAGTTGTAAGAGGCATACAAGACAATTGAAGTGCCCGTAGCTGTTGCAGTATGGATTGTTAAATTATATGTACTATATATATATATATATATTCTTTTTGTAATATCCATTAGGGGTAAATCTGTCCTTTTACTTATTCACGCACATATGTACTTTTTCCCTTCTTTTTTACTTTTCCTTTTTCCTTCTTTTTCTTTTTCTTTCTTTCTTTTCCTTTTCTTTCTCTTATTTAATGGGCCCACCATATGGGACGTTGGAGCTTCCAACGGTCATATTTATGACTGTTGGAAGGGCTCCAATGTCCCATATGGAGCCCTTCCAAAGGTTCCTCTTTGTCTATAAATAAAGGGGGTTTTCCCCTTGTAATTTAAGCTTTTTGAAGCCATTCTTGAAGTGAAATACTTTTATTCCTTCTCTCTTTGTGTGTTTACCACTTTTGTGGTTTATTGTATTTTCGCCCATTAGTGGCTACTTTGTATGTGCGTATGCGGTTGCGTGACTCGTGGAGATGTCACATCCCTTAGCACTTCATTACATGGTATCAAAGCATGGTTGTAAAAAACTTCATTGGACTTCTTTTTGACAGGTAATATCTTTCCTCTCTTTTTGCCTTCAATTTTCCTATGTTAAGGATGGCCGATAAGGATTCAAAAATTGATCTCTCATTTAAATTAAATGAGACCAATTATCGTATGTGGGTGGCCGCCATGGAAAATAATCTCAAAGGTACAAAACTTTGGAGGTTATGTGTGTGGAACCATTCCGAAACCACAATTGAAACTCACTAAATTTGAAGGTAATGAGGAAAGGGCTTTGAATGAAGAAGAAAAAAAAAAGGCCATTCTTGAATTTTCTTCTAAAATGGAAGATTGGGAAAGTGATCATGCTAAAATATTAGCATGGTTCATGAATAATGTTGAGCTAAAAAATTGTGCTAATCTTGCCAAATTCAAGAAAGCCAATGAAGCTTGGTTTTTTATGAAAGGGATGTACACGCAACGTGATCTTGCTAGACACTTCTTTTTGCAAGAAAAAGTTAGAGAAACAAAGCAAGGTGATATGAGTATTAGGGACTATTTTAGTGCCCTATCCTCTTTATGAGATGAACTCATCCTTCTTGAACCTCAATAGGAAGGAAGTGCTATTGCCATGAGGCAAGAGCAAATGAAAAAAGAATTTTTTTTTTCAATTTATTCATGGGCTTTGTCCCGAATTTGAGCAACTAAGAGGATTCCTCCATAGGGATTTCACTCCCCTTAGTGATATCTTAGCCGACTTATGTCAAGAGGAGACTCGTTTGGCCTTAAAAAAGGAAGGTGCTGAAGTTCATGTCGTGTCTAGACCCGGTAACAATGTTAGACCATATAAACCACCTCACTTTTGGAAAAATAATGGTGGAGGAAGAAAGATTGTTTGTCATCATTGTAATGAACCGAGTTGCCCCAAGCTTAAGAAGAAAGTGGCTTCCGTTGGAGAGGCTTCTCCTATCTCAAATGAAGATTCAAAGAAAGATGGAGACATTAAGGATTCCATTGCACATCTTACCGAAACTCTCCAATAATTCATGAGAATGAACACTTCTACACCTTCCAGTTCCGGTGCCGCCATTTCCTCCATTCCAGGTATGACTTCTTGGATACTTGACTTGGGTGCCTCCTTTCATATGACTCCAAATGCATCACTTTTATCAAAACCAAGTCTTAATTCCTTTAAATCATATGTTGCCACGGCTGATGGAACATCCTTAGATGTTGAAGGAATTGAAAACCTTGAAAAAGTTTATGGCCAAAATATAGATTTTTTTGTTTCAAAAATAAGAATTATCCCAAAACTTAGTTTAAACATTTTTTCCGTTTCTCAAATTACCGATTTTGAATGTAGTGTCTCCTTTTCACCAACCCATTGCTATGTGCAGGATCTCAGTTCCGTGTAGCAGATTGGGCAAGGCCATAGAAGAGGAGACCTATACTATATGGATTTTTTGTCATTGCCATCCAAATCTTTTTGTAACCATGTTCAATCTAAAGATATTGAGACTTGGCACAAGAGTCTTGGACATCCTAGTATCTCCAAGTTGTATCTTTTTCTTTTTTTGAAAATTTTTTATAATACAAATACATTTACTTGCAATGATTGTATACTTGAAAAAATTCATTCGCTTCCGTATTCACATAGTAGTTTTGTGTAAAAAAGACTCTTCGAACTTGTGCATTTCGATGTATGAGGACCGACACCCGTTATGTCCAAAGGAGGTTATTCTTACTATGTTGTCTTTATTGATGATTTTACTAGATACACATGGGTGTATATTATTAAAAATAAATCCGATGTCTTCTCTAATTTTAAAGAATTTCATATTCTTATTCAAAACCAATTCCAAAATAACATAGTTATTTTTAGATCTGATTCCGGAGGTGAATAATACATGTCAAAAGATTTTCAAAATTATCTCAAACTAAACAAAATTATACACAAAAGATCTTGCCCAAAAACTCTACAACAAAATGGTCTTGTAGAAAGGAAACATAGACATTTAATTGAGATTACAAAAACTCTTCTTGTCTCTAAAAAGGTTCCCAAAAACTTTTGGGCCGAAGCCATTCTCACCGCAACTTATCTTATAAACCGTATGCCCTCTTCTTCGTTAAAAAATGTTTCTCCTTTTGAAAAATTGTTTAAAATTACTCCTGATTTTAATAGACTAAGGATCTTTGGATGTAAATGCTTTGTTCTTATTCAAGGACAAGACAAATTATCACCAAAAGCTCTTGAATGTGTATTCGTTGACTATGGTGAAAATAAAAAAGGTTATAGATGCTATAACATTCGAAATAATAAACTTTATGTTTCTCGAAATGTAAACTTTATTGAGGAACAAAATGGTTTTGATATTCAAGCATCTAAAGAAGACATTGATTACTCATTCTTGTTTGACTTAGCACCTAGAAGTAAATCCCAAAGTGAAATTAGTTGTGATAATTCTTGTGATGGTACTTTACATCACAATAGCAACATTCCTCAACCTATTGATAATTCTCAAAATGAGAATCCTAATGAGATTAATGTGTATACCCGGCAGTTAGGAAATGAACATCAAACTGCATTTGAAAGATATTCCCAAGACTTCTCTTTAGAAGAACATGTTCAAGATAACAAACTTAGGAGATTCTCTCGCAACAGTAGACCACCACAAAAATTTGTGTCTTATAAATCCTTCTCTCCTAACTATAGAACATGTCTCATGATGATACACTCATATCATGAGCCCTCCACATTTAAAGAAGCTAAGGACCTCCCACTGTAACGCCCCAAAATTTTAAACTTGCGAACCTTTAAGAAAACAGACAAAAGACTAGAAAAAATCTTTTTCCTTCAGAGTTTGTTTATGAAATCAGCAGAAGACTATTCTTTTGTTAAATTCAGAAAGACAAGTTGACAACTTTGAGCACGTTAGCTAAAAGAACCAAAATGCATAATCCATGTTACTTGCAAAACACTTGGAAAAGCCACTTTCATTTAAAGAAGTTTTCAAATAGTACAAAATTCGAATATCCAAGGGAAAATCCGTTACAAAACCCAAAACGTCCAGGACGCGAGCTAAGAGCATGAAAAAGGAAGTCTTGAAGCCATCTTGCCATCACTCGTGGTGTACCTAATCATCACATGTACCCATAGAATGGGTTAGTTTCGCGAAAAACTAGTAGGTACACAAGAGAGACTACAGGAAACTGAATTAAGTACATTTAATTAAGCATGCTAAGTTGTTTAAAGCAGATATGTAGTTAAACAGGTAAGTCGTTCAAAACAGGTAGGCAGTTCAAAGCAAGTAAACAATGCAACTGTCAAACGCAGCATGACGATTCATTTGATCGTAAGTTGTGAACTACTCAATAAGCAAGTCTCATGACCCATCAACTAGTGTGAACAGACTTTATGTTTCGATATTACTGGCCTGCGGGTACGCGCAGGCAAAACGTAGAAACAACTGAGACTAGTTCAGGCGTCTGTTATTCTATGTATTTTCAATAACTCGAATAGCTAGTTGAGTCCGCTCCTAAGGGGACGACTTTAGCCGAGCGAGGATTCCTCAAAGGCAAGTACTTGGCAACTGATGCATCCAACTTCTGCAGAAGTCCATGGGATCTACCACTTAGGATAATGACTGGGGAGGCCAGATCTTTGCCCGTGGGGTGGTTGTTAATAACCTATCCATTGGAGTTTTGTACTGATCCATCCTCTCCCTTGACAGAAACACAAGGGCGAATGAGCGCGTCAGAGGTAAATTAACTTATGACTCATTCTATATGGTCTGGTCTTTTGACCTAATGAGCATCTTACCTGTGAAGGCGATCCCATCTTATGTGTTTACAACATTGTGCATTTAGTACTGTTCGAGGTCGCACGACCGTCTCATCCGATCATCGCAGTACTAGCATGTAGTGAACGACTACAAGTACTCTAGGATGAAAGGGGTATAACTCCTCAATAGGAGCCTCAAGAGAAGTGTTTTACAAAGATGTAATGTTTCTCAAACTTTACTTTTGACATTCTTTATCTTTTGAAACAGCCAACAACTTGTGCCACATTTGGCATGCGATTTTTTAGAATTTCATCCGCTATTGTGGTATCTACATGACTCGATACCAGCCTCGATAGACGGGATACAATTCTCAACAAAACTCCGCTAAGAAGCTTGCTCAAGCCCCAATTCGGGGATACCCGAGATATATCGGATAGATGAACAAAACCAGCCAATGACATTCTTCCAAATACTTCGATTTGGGCAGTCTTTGATGCTTTTGCGCAACTTCCTAAAATCTCAAGTCTACTATGCAGTACTGCTCACTTGAAAAGTCAGAATCCCTCTCCTTAGACGAGGATGTATCGCTAGCTTCCGACTCAACTCTTGTCGCAAGAAGGAGAGTGGTAAATGCCCCTTGCATCATCCACGAGGATGCCTTTATGGCACATGCAATGAGCGAAAACCTGAGCGTCATCTGCAATGACAAGACAATAACAAAACATTTGCAAAAGCAATAGCCTAGGCGCAAAGCGCGACGACAATGAAAATACATGACAGAAAGTAAAGGACAAGGATCGTGAAACCGCATCCTTTAGTTAAATGTGTACTCGTATAAATATATATATATATATATATGCATATATATTTATTTAATTATCATTTTTAGTTAATTGAACTCAATTCAATTGTCCAAGTCCTCCGTGCAATCTTCCCTTACCTTGGGGAGTTGCAAGCTTGCTGGTGCCTGCGGATGTAAACGATTAACGACTAGGGTCGCGGAGCGCGAGCGGGATCCATCGTACGAGTTGCAAAGGCGACAGTCTTAGCAAGCTAATACCAAAAATAGAAGATCAAGGGCACTGCCGCTGACCTGATGTGAAGGAAGCTGAGGCAGGGGTACTGTGCCCTTGCGCACCTGCTGTCAGCGCAAGAAGCAGGGGTAGGGGCTGTGAGCCCCTGTTGACCTGCTGTCAGCAAATTACGAGGCAGGGGGTTGCACCCCTGCCTGACAAAGTAGAGGAGAGGCAGGGGCAAAGCCCCTGCCTGTCAACAACGAAGGGGAGGCAGGGGGCAACAGAGGCAGGGGCGATGCCCCTGCCTAAAGAGAGAAAAGGGTGCAGGGAGGGGGCTCAACCCCTCCCCTGAACAACAAGGGTGTAGGGAGGGGGCTCGACCCGTCCCCTGACCAATAAAGGAAGCAAGGGAGGGGCTCGACGCCCCCCTTCCCCTGCCGAAACAGAGAGCAGGGAGGGGCTTGACCCCCTCCCCTGCCGTAATAGGGAGCAGGGAGGAGGTTGGGCCCCTCCCCTGTTAAAGATGGTGTAGGGAGGGGTTCGACCCCTCGCTTTACCGCAGGGAGCAGGGAGGGGTTCGGCCCCTCCCCTATCGTAACAGGGAGCAGGGAGGGGTTCAGCCCCTCCCCTATCGTAACAGGGAGCAGGGAGGGGCTCGACCCCTCCCCTGCAACCAGAGGGCCCTCCCTTACCAAATACGGCGCAGGGAGGGGCTCAGCCCCTCCCTCGCTAAAAGGAGTCGCAGGGAGGGGGCTTTGCCCCTTCCCTGCGATTTAGGGCAGCAGGGAGGCGGGTCGGCCCCCTCCCTGCACAACGGAGAGGTGAGGGAGAAAGAGACGGAAAGAAAATGAGAAGGGTGAGGGTGCATACCTAGAGGTCACCAGTGGTGGTGGTTCGTCGGCGAGCAGAAACGAGGAGAGTGGGAGAGGCGGTTGGGGGAGAGAGAGACGAGAGAGCAGAGGGGAAAGGGGGGTTTCGAGAACCTCCCCCCCTTTGCCTTATTGTCTTTAAAAGACATGAGGGAGGCGGTGCCTCCATTGGGTTCGGGTCCGGATCTGACCCGAATCCAAGTTATAATAATTTTTTTTCGGGCCTTACACCTACATTGGATTGAAGCTATGAGAGTTGAATTAGAAGCACTCAACAAAGCCAAGACTTGGAGCATTATAAGACAACCCTTAGGAAAAAAGCCAATTGGGTGTAGATGAGTATATAAAGTTAAAACCAAATATGATGGAACCCTCGAAAGATACAAAGCTCAGTTGGTTGCCAAGGGCTACACCCAAGAATACAGGATTGATTATGAAGAAACTTTTGCTCCAGTGGCTAGGATGACTAGTGTACGAACCTTAATTGCCTTAGCATCCATTAAACAATGGCCTATCTTTCAACTTGATGTTAAAAATGCATTCTTGAATGAAAATCTATGTGAAGAAGTCTTTATAGATCCTCTGCCAGGCCTTGAAATTGGAAAAGGAAATATTCTTAAATTAAACAAAGCAATTTATGGTCTTAAACAAACACCAAAAGCTTGGTATGACTTATTTAGCAAAGTAGTTATTGATAATAGTTTTTCTTCTTGTTATACCGATACTGCTTTGTTTGTTAAGTCTTTAGGGGAACATATAACTATCTTGTTATTATATGTGGATGATTTGATCATCACCGATAATGATAAAAAGGGTATTGAACTTATTAAACATATTCTAAAAGAAAACTTTGATATGTCTGACCTGTGAAAGTATCTTCAATAAGATACTAATATCAAGACCTTAATATTCTTGATAATAAACCCACCACGAATGCACAATAAGAACACTTTAGAACACTTGTGCACAAAGGCACAACTCACAAATAACTCACAAATGCACAAAGGCATAAAAACAATGGAATCGATTTATTGAGAACTTGGGCTTTGACTCAAAGCCATGAGAAAATACAAAGGGGAGAAAGGAGCCTTGGAGGGGCTCCACTCATAGACGTTGGAGCCCCTCCAACGGTCACAAATGTGACCGTTGGAGGGGCCCAACGTCTATTTGAGTGGGCCCCCCAAGGTACCTTTAGGTACAAAATAAAAGAAATAAAAAATAAAAGAAAAAGAAAACTAAAAATAAATTACAAACACATTCATAAAGTGAATGTGCGTAAAATAGAGGAAAAGACTAAACTACCCCTATGGCTAAACAAATAGAAATATATATTTTATATATATAATAAGTAGATACATATACATATATATTAATATATGTATATGTATTACTTTATATATATATATATAATATATATATATATATATATATTACATTAAGTGATTAGGTACATAATTTAACACCCCCCTCAAACTTAGGGCAGGATGACCGAGAGTTTGCTAAGAAGGAAGTTGAAACGCGGAGCACACAAGGCTTTAGTGAAGAAATCCGCCAACTGATACTCGGACGTGACATATGGAAGGTCAATGATTCCTTGGAGGTACGCCTCCCGAACATAGTGACAATCCATCTCGATATGTTTGGTCCGCTCATGAAATGTGTGATTTTTAGCAATATAAATCGCACTTTTGTTGTCACAGCAAAGCTTGGTGGGCCCTTCAATTTTGATTCCCATGTCTTCCAGCAACTGATGAATCCAAACAATTTCCATGGTAGTAGTCGCCATGGCACGATATTCAACTTCAGTTGATGAGAGAGACACCTTTTGCTGCTTCTTGCATCTCCATGAGATCAAAGAGTCTCCTAAGAATACACAAAAACCAGTGGTGGAGTGACGGTTATTTGGGTCACCTCCCCAATCAGAGTCAATATAAGCAATTAATTTTAACTCAGAAGAGGAAGACAGAAAAACTCCCTTATTAATAGTTTGCTTTAGGTATCTCACGACACGTAAGATAGCACCCATGTGAACAGAAGTTGGTGCATGCTGAAACTGACTGGCCGTATGCACCGCATGTGAGATATCTGGTCTGGTGATACTTAGGTACATCAACGAGCCTACTAGCTGCCTGTAGGGAGTGTGATCGGAAAGAGGAACACCATCATCAATCTTCATTTTAGCTCCTACTATAGCAGGAGTTTCACAAATTTTATCATCCGTAATACCTGACCTGTCAATAATCTCAGATGCCAGCTTAGTTTGGGACAAAAAATATCCTCTATGAGAGTATGAAACCCAAGTCAGACATTTCAAACTTATCATTTAAAATGGATTTTATGCTTTTAATCCCGTTAGAATCGCTCCTAGTTATAAGCATGTCATCCACATATAGTAGCAAAATAACAATCCCTGCATTAGATTTTCTAACAAACAAAGCAGTATCAGTAAAACAGGATGAGAAACCATTATCTAACATTATAGAGTTAAACCTATCATACCAAGTCTTGGGAGCTTGTTTTAAACCATAAAGTGCTTTCCGAAGGTGAAGCACTTTCCCTTTAGGAGATTCCATCCCAGGAGGAGCATCCATATATACTTCTTCGTTTAGATCTCCGTTTAAAAAAGCATTCTTAACGTCCATCTGATAGATGTTCCATTTATTGATTGAGGCAACGGTTATAAGGCATCGGACGGTGACTATCCGAGCTACCGGGGCAAAGGTCTCCTCATAATCAATCACATATTTTTGACCATATCCTTTAGCAACTAAGCGAGCCTTATATCTCTCAAGGGACCCATCACTCTTAGTCTTGACCTTAAACACCCATCTACACCCTATTGCTTTCTTGTCTTTAGGGAGGTCTTGAAACTCCCATGTCTTAGCTTTCTTTAGAGCTTCAAGTTCATTATTCATAGCGACTATCCATTCCGGACAATTTTGTGCTTCTTCGAAGTTCCTAGGTTCTATGTAAGAGTGAATGACGCTTAGACAGGCTCTATATTTAGGCGAAAAGGACTCATATGAAATGAACCTAGAAGGAGGTCTTCTTAGTCTGTCGGTCCTACGAAGGTTTTCTTCACTCGAAGGTGTAGACTCATTATCATATCTTTCGAGGGCACTTCTGAAAGTATTCCTATCTCTATGAGAGTAGGTTATGGGATCTCTATGTAGTTCTTCACTGATATGTTGATGAAGTGTTGAGGACTCAGAATGGGTTTCATTATTACTTAAGCTATTTTGATTTGATTCATCATCACTAGTATCATCATCATCAGTCAATAAATCAAACAAAAATGAATAGTCAATATTCTCGTCATTAGTTTCAAGTTTTTCGAAACCACTAATATTTTCCAAGAAGCTTACATTTCTAGAAACATATAGTTTATCACTTTTAATATCATAACAGCGAAAACCTTTTTGAGTTTCAGAATAACCAAGAAATGCACACAGAATGGCCTTAGGAGAGAGTTTGTCATTTTTATCAGTAAGGACAAAACATTTGCATCCAAAAACCCTTAACCTGCTGTAATCAGGTTCTTTTTCGTATAGTTTTTCAAATGGGGAAATCTTGTTCAAGTTTTTAGATGGAAATCTATTTATGAGATAGACAGATGTAAGGGCTGCCTCAGCCCAAAGTTTTTTCGGAATATTTTGTGAAATGAGCAAAGTTCGTGTTGTTTCAATAATGTGCCTATGTTTTCGTTCCGCCAACCCATTTTGTTGGGGGGGTTTAGGACAAGACTTTTGATGGAGAATTCCATAATTTTCAAGATAACTTTTGAATTCATTGGAAAGATATTCGCCACCTGAATCGGTTCTAAGAATTTTTAAATTTCCATTGAATTGATTTAAAACCATCATATGAAATGTTTTAAAAGTTGAGAAAACTTCATGTTTATGTTTAAGAAAATATATCCAACTAAACCTAGTGAAATCGTCCACAAAGATAACATAGTATGAGAAACCTCCCTTAGATATCACCAGAGCCGGACCCCATACATCGGAGTGAACAATTTCAAAAGGTCTTGTTGTAAACATGGATCTTTGAGGAAAAGGAAGACTTCTCATTTTTCTAAGAATACATTCATTACAAACAAAATTTTCATTACAAAGATGCTTAATAAAAGGCAAATAAGAGATTTTAACAATGTTGGGATGACCCAATCTCTTATGCCATACATGAATATCTTTGTTTTGAGCAACATTACAAAATTGATTCTTGGGAATTTTAAGAAAATCAACATAGTAGAGGTCTCCTCTCCTAGAGCCTTCCCCAATCAACTTCCCGGACTGACGATCCTGTATCCAACATTTATCAGAAGAAAACTTTATATCGCAACCATGGTCCGAGAGTTGAGAAACGGAAAGTAAGTTTAAGTTTAGTTTTGGTATAAGACGAATTTTTGGAATAAAGAAGTCTTGTTTTTCAAAATTGCCCATTCCTTTAATTTCAAGAGGTGTTCCATCCGCCGTTGAGACAAAAGATGGAAGAAAATTTTTAGAATAATCAGAAAGAAAACAAGGACTTGGAGTCATATGAAATGAAGCACTGGAATCAAGGAGACAAGATGTCTTACCGAGAGAGGATGAGGATGACATAGCGGCTCCAGAAATGCCTCCTTTGAGAATAGGTTGAAGAGCATCCATAATTTGTTGAAGCGAAAGAGACTCATTTGATGACGAAGGTCGTTCCTTTGATTGGGATGCTAGAGCCGCGGCAAGAAATTTCTTCCATTTGGGACAAAGGGGTTTGATATGCCTCGGTTCTTTGCAAAAATGGCAAGTCAATTTGCTATAGTCTCTCTTGCCATATCGATCATTTTCTCCTTGCCCTTGATTTTTGAAATGGGGTGGTTTGTAGGTTTTCAAATTATTTCCGGGTCTTGACACGACATTAACCACTTCATAATCACTTTGAGAAGGTGTAGCAAGGATACTCGGGTTATTTCTACTAATCCCCATACGTGTTTCCTCACCACTTAGCTTGGTGATGACATCTTCAATAGAGGGAGATGTGAAAGCGGATAAGAGAGAGAACCGAATTTGCTCAAATTCGGGTCTAAGACCATTTAGGAAGTTGAAGAATCGATCTTCCTCTAGTTGCTTGTGTCTTAATTCAATAGCTTCTCCGCTCCATTTTGGTTCGAGCATAGCAAGCTCATCCCAAATAGATGATAGTTCGGCAAAATATTCCCGAATAGACAAATCATTTTGTTGAAGGGTCAAAGCTTTCTTTTGGAGATAATATTTGTGAGATAATTCCCTTGAAGTATACATTTTTTCAAGGTACAACCAAGCTTCGGAGGCCCTTTTAAACTTAATGATGTTGGCATTGATCTTGGTTTCAACGGATGAAAAAATCCAAGATAAAATTTTGAAGTTCTTCATTTCCCACTCATCATGCTTTTTTGAATATTCTTCTAGGGCCTTTTGTCTCTCTTCACCTTCAAGAATCTTTATATCCCCTTTCTCTATGATAGAAAGTTTGGGTTCGGGTTCCGATATGGAACCTTGAACGTATCCCCAAAGGCCTTTCCCTTTGATATGGGCTTCCATATTGCCGGCCCAAACATGGTAGTTCGAACCACTAAGTTTAAACCCAAGGGAGAAGTGAGAGTCTTTTTCACCCATTAGAGAGGTAAGATGATAGAAAATAAAGCGTACCTTAAAAGTTTTTCAACCTTTTCTTGACAAAAGTTGCTTCTAAAATATTGCCCGAAGTAGATGATTTACTTTAAAACTTCACTCACTTGAGGGCACGATTTTCGAGGTACTTCACAAGTGGCGGGATGCACGATCCTCCTCCTTCAACGAGGCTCTGATACCATGTGAAAGTATCTTCAATAAGATACTAATATCAAGACCTTAATATTCTTGATAATAAACCCACCACGAATGCACAATAAGAACACTTTAGAACACTTGTGCACAAAGGCACAACTCACAAATAACTCACAAATGCACAAAGGCATAAAAACAATGGAATCGATTTATTGAGAACTTGGGCTTTGACTCAAAGCCATGAGAAAATACAAAGGGGAGAGCCCCTATTTATAACCACACAAAAGGAGCCTTGGAGGGGCTCCACTCATAGACGTTGGAGCCCCTCCAACGGTCACAAATGTGACCGTTGGAGGGGCCCAACGTCTATTTGAGTGGGCCCCCCAAGGTACCTTTAGGTACAAAATAAAAGAAATAAAAAATAAAAGAAAAAGAAAACTAAAAATAAATTACAAACATATTCATAAAGTGAATGTGCGTAAAATAGAGGAAAAGACTAAACTACCCCTACGGCTAAACAAATAGAAATATATATTTTATATATATAATAAGTAGATACATATACATATATATTAATATATGTATATGTATTACTTTATATATATATAATATATATATATATTACATTAAGTGATTAGGTACATAATTTAACATGACCTTGGTTTTCTAAGGCATTTTTTAGGAATTGAAGTTGCATACTCTCCAAGGGCTATGTCCTCTCTCAGATGAAGCTTGCATCCAACATCATTGATAGATCTGGGCTGACGGATGATAAGAAAGTGAAAACTCCAGAAATGATCAATGTCAAGATGAGAGTAAATGATGACACTCCATTAGCAGATCCCACTCCTTGTCATCAGTTAATTGGGTCACTAACATATTTATCTATCACCAGGCCCGATATTTCTCATGTTGTTCATAGTGCAAGCCAATTCCAGACTGTTCCTACTACCATTCACATGGCCGCAGTCATGAGGATCATCAGATACTTAAAGAACACCATAACAAAAGGCTTATTCTTATCCTCCTCCTCATCTCTTAATCTACTTGCTTATACTGACTTTGATTGAGGGGGAAACCCCGATGACCGTATTTCTACCACATGTTATTGTGTATTTCTTGGAGAGTCACTCATATCTTGAAGATGTAAGAAGCAACAGAAAGTATCTCTTTCTTCTATAGAGGTAGAATATCGGGCGATGGCTACAACCACCACTGAACTTATTTGGTTAAGAAGCTTGCTTAAAGACATAGGCATTTCATTCTCCACTCCTTCGAAGTTGTGTTGCGACAACAAGAGTGCTATTTACATTGCCAACAATCACACCTTCCACGAACGAACAAAGCACATAGGGATGGACTGCCATTATGTTCGTGATGAGTTCTTATGGGGTATCATTCAACTTCCATATGTTTCCACCGAGTACCAATTAGCGGACTTATTCACCAAAGCTCTGCCATCGCCTCAATTTTACTTCTTGACAAACTCTCAGTGATCTCACCGTGTGTTTGAGGGGGGGTGTTAAATTATATGTACTATATATATAGATCATGACACATATTCACATATATATTACATATATATATGTGTGTGTCTATCTATATATTTATAAATATATATATTTTCTTTTGTAATATCCATTAGGGGTAAATCTGTCCTTTTACTTATTCACGCACATATGTACTTTTTCCCTTCTTTTTTTACTTTTCCTTTTTCCTTCTTTTTCTTTTCTTTCTTTTCCTTTTCTTTTTCTTATTTAATGGGCCCACCATATGGGACGTTGGAGCTTCCAACGGTCATATTTATGACCGTTGGAAGGGCTCCAACATCCCATATGGAGCCCTTCCAAAGGTGCTTCTTTGTCTATAAATAAAGGGGGGTTTCCCCTTGTAATGTAAGCTTCTTTGAAGCCATTCTTTAAGGGAAATACTTTTATTCCTTCTCTCTTTGTGTGTTTACCACTTTTGTGGTTTATTGTATTTTCACCCATTAGTGGTTATTTTGTATGTGTGTATGTGGTTGCGTGACTCGTGGAGATATCACATCCCTTCCTTAGCACTTCATTACATGGATGTGCCTGAAGGTACCCTATTGCAGCCTTGGCTGCCTGAAGCATGTGTTTGAATCAATAATTGTATTATAAAGCAGGTACTTTTGGAGTGTCCACAACAAGCCTTATAAGCAAATAACATTTAAATAGACAATGTCATTGACTGCACCAGTCGTTATCCAAATTTCAGCATTTTTTACCTTCTCTTGCATGCCTTTGCAATATGATTCCATTAACTTATGATGATTATGACCCTTATTAGTTCATTCATGACAATGTGTTAACCGTTTCCTCACTAATAATATTATTGATGTAAATATTAAATTTTTTCTAATTGCTTTAACTTGGAAGCAATGGCTTGGTCATAATCAGCCATCTGATATGTAGAAATTTAATAGACAGAGTAGGAGAATATCGGTGATTCTTAGGTACTTTGGTATATATGTTTTTTGGATTATGCTTCATTAGTCATTAGGCAGCTGGTGAAGTTACTAAGACAAACCCTTTCTAATGCTTTCCCTTCAATTATTGTAAGGAACCCTTTATTTCTATTTTATTAGTTTATTCTTCGCTTGATGTATCATATAATTTGCTGTATCATCTAACCTTTTGGATGTGTCCTGACTGCAGTGCAAAGCTCATTGATATCTATCGAAACAGACACCATATTGATGCATCTACTGGACTAAATGATCCAGCTGTTGCTACTGGGATTTCTGACCTTGTTTATGAATCTAAAGTGAAACAACCACAACCTGAAACAGGTGACTCTGACTTTATTAACATCTGGGCAACTAATATTGACGATGGCTCGTGGCGAAGCAATGTACCCGCAATAAATCGGGTATGGAGCCCTGTGTAGTAGTTTTGTCTTTTATTTTGAGTTCATTATGTAATATTGGTGCTTTTGGAAGGGTGCCATAATCATATCCACATGATATGACATAGTTGTGGGTATTGCTACCTCACATATGTATGGTCCGGACCAGCTATGCCTATGGATCTGGCTTGATCAATGTCGACCCATTAGCTGTAAAGTGAAATCATTTTCATCCATTTTTAAGGCACATAAAATGGTCATTTTTTCCATTCTTATATGCTCTTCTCTCTCTCACACACAAACACACACACACACACACATAGTGGTACCTCTGCACCAATACTTTTAATGCCCATGTAGTACCTACATGACATGGGTTTGTTCATTGGCACTGGATTTCTGTGCTTGGAGGAAAACGTGAAACACCTCACTTAGCAAAGTTGTCATAATTGCTAGTGCTATACATTTCTGCTTTGTTATGCCATGCATCCTTCAGTTCCTATAACATTACCTAGATCCAGTCATCACTGAATCACCAAAAATGTTATACCTGTTTTACTTTTTCATGTATGAATTACTTTCCTTGATGCATTTCGTCAACTAATTAAATGTGACTTCAAATTTTTGTTTAGGTAAATGAATTCCTTACTGGTGCTGGCACTGATGCTCCAGAAGTGGACGAGGAGATCATTATTTCAAGACCTTCTGTTAGTTATGATGATATGTGGGCCAAGACACTCCTAGAAACCTCAGAGGCAGAGGTCTTTATATTAGTACCATTTTTTTTGGATGAGAAGCTAATAAATATTCTGAATGATGTAATACCATTTTTTGTTTTTTTTGTGTATGAGAAACTAATAAATATTCTGAATGATGTAAAGTATTTAATACCTGGATAAGTTTTCAAATGAATTTTTCATTGTAACAGGAGGCAGCAAGTGCACTAATTTCTGCATCATTTTCCTTTGTTCTGATACAGGAAGATGATGCCAAATCATCTGGGGCATCTTCACCCGAATCAACTGGCTCCATTGAAAGTTCAATATCGTCCCATTTTGGTGGGATGCGTTACCCATCATTGTTCAGTTCACATCCATCATCTTATACTACACAACAATCGGTATACACTATTGATCACTTTGGATTTATGTTGTTTAATTGGACTAGATTTCATTATCGACATTAGGCTGCTTATGCAAACTAATAAAACAAATTCTCTGAAAATTTATTTTGTCATATTCATTTCAAAGTAATGACTACAATTAGAATGAGAAAAAGGTCTTCATATCTCATCATAGAAATCTCATTTTTGTGTTTTTATGAAAGATTTGTCATATAATTCCCTAATGTGATGTACATTTTAATGATTGGAAAATGGATCCCCATGCCATTGACTGCTTATAGTGCTGCCACGGATCAATTTCATCCTCTTGTTTATGTGTGGTGTAAAACTAAAATGCTTCATATATAGCTGACGTTCAACTGATGATCTTATCCAGCCACTGTCACCTTAAACATTTGTAATTCATTTTCCTTCCATTTTGTTTGCATCTTCTAATCTCTTCCTGTTTATTGTCACACCTCAAATCTGGTTTTGGAAGGTCTTTAGTAACAAGGCAATCTAAATCAAATAGCTTTTTCTTTAAAAAAAAAACCCACTTGTTGATCTCTCATTTCTATATGGGTTAACATAATCTTAGTTTGACCTTAAGCTTCAAATACTTCTCTGCATTCCATATAGTTGCAGATGTAATTCATCTGCATTCCTGGTGCTTAAGCATGACCTAATATCTGCATTCTCCTTGGCAATGAACTTGAGCCTAGTTTTGGTCTTGAAGATCATTCAAAGTTATCTGAGCATAAATTTGATAGGCAGTTACCTGACCTTGAGCCTAGTTTTGGAGTCTTGGAGTCTTGGAGTCTTCTAGATCATTCAGTAAATAAATTATCTGGGGCTTAATTTTGGTTGGCTTAACTGAGCTTGAGCTTAGTTTGGGAGAATTGCTTAAATTTGGTTGGATGGCATGACTGAGTTTGCTTTCTACTAAGTTTTGCATAGAATTAATGTCCATGTAGTGGTATATTCTTGTATTTGGAAGGTCATTGATCCAATGTTTTTGCATTTAAATAGTGAATAGAAGGGCAAATTTTTGGAACCGGGCTGCTCTTGGCCCTTGCTTGAGTTTAGTTGAACCTACAATTTTGGCAACTCGAGCCAGTTTTGAGCCTACTATAAGCAGCATGGAACTGACCTTTATCTATAGAGTCTTGGTCTGGGTTCAGTTTTGTCCCTTGCTTGAGTCTAGGTGAACCTACAATTTTGATGACTCAAGCCAAGTTTGAGTGCAGTATAAGCAGCATGTAGCTGACTGTTCTCTCTCTCTCTCTCTCTCGTTCTTGAGCAATAGTTCTTTGGCTGCCTCAAGGAACAAATTTGAAGAGAACTAAGTGTATCATGGAATTTCATGTCGCATGCAGTTTTTCATCAGATCATGCTCACAGTACATGTTGGTACTATTTCTAGTTACATTTTTCTTCAGCTTCTTCCTTTAGTTTTTCACAATGGCTTCCTTGGGTTGTGAGTTTTGTGGCTCTAGTGTAAACAAATAAGCAATTAGTTTATGTGGCTCACTTTCGTTTTCTATTGGAATGTTAATGACCTCTGCTTCACATGATGCATGCTTCTTAGATATTGAGTTTCATAATTTCAGGATGATCGCTTTGGGGCAGCAACTATGAGCAGGCTAAGCAGCACCTCTTATGGTGCTCCATCAACTTCTTTGGATGTGCCAGTATCTCCTGTTAGTTCCTATATTAGAATTCTTGAATTGCTTCTTCAACTGGTTTTATTGAACTTATCCAATATTCTTGTTGACTTGCTATCTGCGAGTTAATAAGATTGAAACTATTCAACAATTTTGTTGACTTGCTAAGTGAGTGGATTTCCTCTCTCAAAAGTCTTAACTGTTTGAAATGCTTAGGTGAGGGAAGAGCCTCCGTCATATTCATCATCTATCATGCAAAGATATGAGTCATTTGAGAACCCATTAGGCAGACGTGAAGCTGAGAATTTCAGGGAACATGATGGAGCAGCTGTAAATCCACAATTTGGAAAAGCATTATATGACTTCACCGCAGGAGGTGATGATGAGGTGAGTTTGCCTCCATATTGTTTCTTCATTATGTTTAGGCATCTGCATGCACAAATGTATGGAAATGTGTGTTCTGATGTGGGCTTCTTTCCATTGCATTATTCACTGGAAATTGATGTGTTGAGCTAGTCATGAGTTTGAAAATTAAGTCTCCATAGCTGTCTGTGTTACAGTTTTTTTCTTAAATATCTGCTTTAAGATGAATCAAATATACCCCTGATTTCGTACAATGGGCAAGATGACGTCATGGAAAGTAGACTTTTAGGTTTTACTCTGGATCCACGACACTATTTTTTTTTTGTGTTTAAATCATGTCTATTTATTTGAAAACATGCATGCAAATTTTACAACAACAACAACAACAACTATGCCTTCATCCCAAAACAATTGGGGTCGGCGATATGAACCAAAAAAGAAAATCATTCTGGGTCTTCCACATGAATCCTTCTCCTCCAATCATTTCTATCCAATGCTATGTCTTCGGTGAGGTTCAAAACATTCATATCCTTTCCTATCATCTCCATGTAAGGAAACAACTTTGAATACATTAGGTTCAATAATGAACCAATAAACGTGCACATGAAGTGCAAATACACACACCCACTATTGGTAAACAAAAGCACGTAATATGCCAACACAAACCCACGAAGGGGCAAAGCCACAAAGGCTACAAAATATACATCTTCATTATGTGGAAGGGGGTAAAAACCCTTATTCTACAAGAGGGAGCGCCCTCAAATATATAGAGGGAGAACAAATGAGAGAGAGGGGCCATTGGGGCTCCCTTCTAGTTGTTGGGAGCCCCAACGACTAGAAGGGTGGGGCCCCCAATGGTCCTTTTATTTTGTAATAAAAAGAGAAAAAAAGAAAGAAATAAAAAGAAGAAAAATAAAATGTAAAAAATACAACCACATTTCAATTGAAATATGTGTAAAAGGAAAAAAGACAAAAGTACCCTTATTGGGTTTTACAATGATATGTCAATATATATATTTATATATGTATAGAGATATATATGTACGTATATACATAGTATATATGTACATCTCTCTCTCTCTCTCTCTCTCTCTCTCTCTCTCTCTCTCTATATATATATATATATATATATATATATATATATATATATATATATATATATATATATATATATATATATATATATGAAAAGTTACATTTTAACACCCCCCCTCAATCTTTGCGTGGGGAAACGAAAAGATTGAAGAATACACGAGGAAAAATCTTCAAGGCTTCAAGAATTTTCAGTAAGGATGCCATGGAGATTTGCAAATATCTTTCTCTAATTGACTTTAATGGAGAGCATCTTCTATGATCTATCCAAGGTACTTCTTTTCATCTTATCTTCAAGATCCCGTCGAACAAACCAAAAAAAGGTCCAAGTAAAAGATATCTTTGCACTTTAATCAAGTGAAATATTCCAAACAAGATGAATTAACCAAAAACCATATCATATGATTCATCCAAAAGTAATGGTGAAAAAAGATATTCTATGCATAGCAAAAACACAATTATTTTATTTGAAGCACAGGATTTGACAGAACAAGATAATTACTTATGTATGCAAAATGATTTTAGAAAACCAATTTTCATAATCATATACCATGTTAAAGAGTGAGCGGAAACGAATTACAAGAATGCATAATGCATTCATAAGGTCCAACATTGGACAAACATAACCTCATAATGAGGAATAACACAATGGTTCACTAAGGGGCACCACAAGAAGCCTACGAAGAGGCATAAATTGCACATAATTTATTGAATGAGGGCCTAAAGGCCATAATGAGCATATGCATATAATATCATGAAATGAATCAACACTTAAAAAGAGTCATTAATGAACATGCTCCAATCATACTTTAGTCAAGTAATATTACTTGAGCTTACAAGATAGAAAGACAAATGTTATTGATTTTAGCAATTCTTTTGAAAGCGATTTCAAGAAGGAAATGCTCAATAGCATAAAAGGAGTGTATAAAACACAAGAGTTCAAAAGGTTTTAAGTCCACTTAAGAGGCAAAATAATGAGTGTTATTTGAGTAGAGAACCTTGCACATTTAGGATTTTTTCATAGATAATATATGTCAATCATTTTTCAAAGAGACACGATATTATGAGAAGCCTCATATAGGACTTTTTAGTGGATAAACACATACCTTCAATACGAACCAATCAACTATGATGAGAGAGTATGTGATCAATAGTTTTATACTACATATCTCATAAACATTTTAACATAACTTTCTTAAAGACTTATCTTTCATATAAAAGGTATTCTTATAAATAAAATTAGGTATAAAATATAAGTTCAAAACTCCAATGGTCATAAATTTTTACCGACCCATTAAAGCATGTTTTGAGCTATCATATATTTAATTTTTCGAAAAAACAAGTTCACCGGTTTTAAAAATTTTCAAAGAAAGACATACGAAAAGGTATAATATACGAAAAGAGTTCAATGGAATGTTAAGAATCCAAACTCATAATGACAAAGAGAACACATATGCAAAACATATCTAATTCTTCATAATGCACGACACTTAAAGGAATGGAATGCATACCGAATAACTTTAAGAAAGAAAAGAGTGAGAGAAATGAAAACTTCACCATTTTTCTTTAAAATTTCTTGAATAGCACGCTTCCCGATGCAACAAAGAACAACTCGATCCCAACCGAGCTCTGATACTATATAAGGAAACGACTTTGAATACATTAGGTTCAATAATGAACCAATAAACGTGCACATGAAGTGCGAATACACACACCCACTATTGGTAAACAAAAGCACGTAATGTGCCAACATATAAACCCACGAAGGGGCAAAGCCACAAAGGCTACAAAATATACATCTTCATTATGTGGAAGGGGGTAAAAACCCTTATTCTACACGAGGGAGAGCCCTCAAATATATAGAGAGAGAACAAATGAGAGAGAGGGGCCATTGGGGCTCCCTTCTAGTCGTTAGGAGCCCCAACGACTAGAAGGGTGGGGCCCCCAATGGTCCTTCTATTTTGTAATAAAAAGAAAAAAAAAAAGAAAGAAATAAAAAGAAGAAAAATAAAATGTAAAAAATACAACCACATTTCAATTGAAATATGTGTAAAAGGAAAAAAGACAAAAGTACCCTTATTGGGTTTTACAATGATATGTCAATATATATTTGTATATGTATAGAGATATATATGTACATATCTCTCTCTATATATATATGAATATATATATATATATATATATGAAAAGTTATATTTTAACACTCCATCTAAGTCTTCCTAGGCCTACCCTGACCTCTTTTAACTAATATATTTTCCCATTTCTCCATCCTTTTAACTGGAGCATCATTAGGCCTTCGCCGAATATGTCCAAACCACCGTAAACGATTCTCTCTCATCTTATTTTCAATGGGTGCAACGCCTACCTTCTTATGTATCTCTTCGTTCTGAATCTTATCTTTTATTGTATTTTCACACATCCATCTAAGCATACGCATCTCAGCTACACTCATTTTTTGAATATGATGTCTCTTGGCAGTCCAACATTCCGTACCATATAGTAAAGCGGGCCTAATAGGCGTCCTATAAAACTTTTCCTTCAACCGCAATGACATTCTACGATCGCACAACACTCCGCACTTTTTCATTTCATCCACCCAACCTTTATCCTATGATTTACATCTCCATCAATTTCTCCATACTTTTGAATGATAGATCCCAAATATTTGAAACAGTCATCCACCGGTATTTCTTGCTCACCAAGCTTCACTACACTCCCATCACTACTTCGTTGCTTACTAAACCGATATTCCATATATTTTGTCTTACTCTTACTCAACTTAAAACCTCTTGCTTCCAATGTTTGTCTCCATAATTCTAACTTAGCGTTAACCCCTGCTCTAGACTCATCAATCAAAACAATATCATCAGCAAACAACATACACCACGACACATTTTTTTGAATTGATCTCATAAGCTCATCCATCAGTATATCAAATAGGAAAGGGCTTAATGCAGATCCTTGATGTAACCCAACCGTTATAGGAAAATTGGTTGTCACCGTTCCACAAGTGCGGACATTCACCCCTCCACAAGTGCGAACATTGGTTACTACTCCTTCGTACATATCTTTAATTATACTAATGTACTTGAGTTAAACACTTTTATTCATCATTGTCCACCAGAGAACATCCCTAGGTACTCTATCGTATGCCTTCTCCAAATCAATAAAAACCATATGCAAATCTTTCTTCCTCTCTATATATCTCTCAATAAGTTGTCTAAGAAGTTGTACAGCTTCCATAGTTGATCTTCCAAGCATAAAACCAAATTGATTCTCCGATATCATGACAACCTTCCTCAACCTATACTCAATCACCCTCTCCCAAAGTTTCATAGTATGACTCATGAGTTTTATACCACGATAGTTTGTGTAATCTTATATATCACCCTTATTCTTATATAGAGGCACCAAAGTACTCTTCCTCCACTCATTAGGCATCTTATTTGTCCGCCAAATCTTGTTAAAAAGATTTGTCAACCATTCTAAACCTTTCTCACCCAGGCATTTCCAAGACTCGATAGGTATACCATCTGGGCCAACTGCCCTTCTTGATTTCATTTTCTTCAAAGCCTCTGCAATTTCTTTCTTTTGAATCTTGCGCATGAAATCATGATTCATCTCATGAAAAAGAATAGAGAAGTCTCCAAGATCCTAAGCATGACTTCTATTAAATAGCTTATCAAAATAATCTTTCCATGTCTCCTTAATCTCCTCATCTTTGACTAAAACCCTTTGTGTTTCATCTTTGATACATCTAACCATACCCAGATCCCTCGATTTCTTATCTCTCATCTTTGCAAGCCTATAGATATCCTTCTCGCCCTCTTTGGTATCCAACTTGTCATAAACCTCCTTATATACCTTATCCCTCGTGTTTCGAACTACTTTTTTATCTTCTTTCTTTGCTATCATATACATCTCCAAATTCTCATTATCACGACTCTTACTTAGATTTCTATAACACTCTCTTTTAACCTTAATAGTTAATTCGACATCCTTGTTCCACCATGATGTATCCTTACCTAGCGGTGCGCCGCCTTTAAACTCACCCAATACCTCCTTAGCCACCTTTCTCATGCCACACACTATCTTATTCCGCATTGATTCTGAATCCTCCTCGAGACACCAATCAACTTCCTTAACTACCTGCTCTACAAACATTTCTTGTTTAGCTCCTTTCAGTGCCCACCACTTAATTTTATGATCTATCCTATGTCTATCCCTTTTGCGGCATTTTCTAATTCTAAGATCTAAAATTAAGACTCTATATTGTGTAGGTACACTTTCTCCCGGTATAACCTTACAATCGATGCAACAACCTCTCTCTTTCTAAGTAGGAAAAATCTATCTGACTCGTATTAACCCCACTTTTAAATGTTACTAGGTGAGACTCCCTTTTCCTAAACCAAGTGTTTGCTAAGATCATATCATAGGACAAACCAAAATCTAAAATTCTTTCTCGACTTTCGTTTCTTTCTCCTATACCATAGCCTCCATAGATACTCTCAAATCCATTTCTACTAACGCCTACATGTCCATTAAGGTCACCGTCGATGAAAAGCTTTTCTCCATAAGATATCCCTTGTACTACTCCATCTAAATCTTCCGAAAATTGACGCTTAATGAAATCATCTAAACCTACTTGAAGTGCATAAACACTAATAATATTAATAATATACGTACCTAATACTAATTTAATAAGTAAAATCCTATCACCCTTCCTACGGACCTCAACTACATTATCTATAAACTCACTACTAATAACAATCCCTACTCTATTTTTATTCATATTTATTCATGTATACTAAATCTTATATCCCCAAGGTTCAATCACTTTTGTTTTCTCACCTACCCATTTGGTCTCTTGTAGACATAAAATATCAATCTTTCTCCTACACATAACATCTACTAACTCTACCAACTTACCAGTTAAAGACCCTATGTTCCAAGTGGCTAAACTAATTTTATGGTCTTGAACTATCTTCTTTACCTCCACCCGTCCAACAAAGTGCGGGAACCCTTGCCTATTTGACACCACACCCGGGCGCCGGTGTGACGCATCGCTTCTGGGTGATGACCTAGCAACCCTTGCCCATTTATCACTGCCTCCGGGCCTATCAAGTACAGTGTGTCGCTCAGTAGGGAACGCCCCAACGAAATTCTCATATTGGTTCATATTCATAGGGTGTGACTAAGTTTTTATGCTGGCTGTCACTGGCTTACCGCAACCCTCCTTTATCCGGGCTTGGGACCGGCAGTGTATAACTAAACAGTTATACACAGGCGGAGTTTGAAAAAAATCCCCGCAAGCTTAGATAGAAATTTTGGGATAAGACATTTCAAATTAGTATCAAACAGGAGAAATGAAAAACAAATGCTCACAAGGGATTTTCTTGAATTCCTCTCTTGGTATCTACGTCACATTAATACTCCATTCGATTCCTTTATATGCAATTCATATTGGAAACTTTATAAAAATAGCCATATCTCCCATATCCTTGATCTTATCCTTGTGATATAGCTTGGTATTCCTGTGGATCAAATTCTTGTGTTTCTGGACTGTTGGCAGTTGAATTTGACCGCTGGAGAGGAGGTTGAAATTGATTATGAAGTGGATGGATGGTATTATGTATGTGTAACAACTCTCTCTCTCTCTCTCTCTCTCTCTCTCTCTCTCTCTCTCTCTCTCTCTCTTGTTGTATAAGTGGACTAGCATATGATGTTCTATGGCTGTCAATCATGTGCAGGTTAGGAAAAAACGGCCAGGAAGGGACGGAAAGATGGCTGGACTTGTCCCAGTGCTTTACGTGTCTTCATCTTGAGTGATACCTGTACCTTATTCAGGCTTGTGCATTTCTTTTGTCTTTCAGTTACTGTTTTTCCTTTTCTTTTCACATTTCGTTTTGTTTGTTGTAATGGTTTAATCATTCTTTGCCAATTTTCTCAGCATATCCTTTTATATGAGATGCCGTTTTTCTGTTGGTCATCAGCTCCTTTTTGACATTGAATCTTGTGATACTCCATCCTGAAAAGTTATGCACAGTAGCGGCTTGTTTGGATGTGTTGAATGGTTGAACGACTTGATAGAACTGTCTGTAAAAACTTGAAAAGTGAATTGAGGCCTAGTAATTCCAGTAGTCCTCTCTCTATCTCTCTATTCAATTATTCCCATAGGATTCAATCACATGCTTAAAAATTGCAATTCTAACTTAGTCCAAGCAATATTATCTGACATTTTTCTTTTCTGCTATAATAACGAAAAGTACTAAACCAAACAAACAAATGCTGGAAAGATCCTGCCCTTCAACAGAAGGCAACCCTGAAGTACAGATTTAAAACTAAAGTATAAGCTTCCTCACCTTTCTGTTGGCCTCCTTAAATGTCCAATCTGATCAGAAAAATACCACAACGAATAACATTGAATGACGTCAAGATAGTTTTGCCATCTTTTGGCCCTCTCCGGGGCCAGCAACAGTTGCAAGTAAAGATTTGTTCTCATTTATTATTTTTTATGAAGCAAACACATTTTTCTATCAAACTACTTCATCACTTTGGGTCCATTCAAAAATCATAGTTTTTAGTATTTTTTGTCACATCTAACACCATACATGTGATTTATAGGTTTTGTTTAGTGTGAACCTACTTTTGGATCGCCGGAAACTGACCTCTATACAGTTTTTTCCGGTGATCCAAAAATCAATGCCTATAAAGGCATCAAATTTTTTTGGCTCATAAAAATACATTTTTGTCGAAAAAACATGATGCAAGAATCTATTCCTGCTAAATTGAGCATGATAAACATCTAATGGTTCAGATCTTTCATAAAATACTTCAAACTATGGGGGGCCTAACGAGGCCTAATGAAAAAAATAGACCTAATATGTTCAGTTCATCTCTCTCTCTCTCTGTATATATATATATATATATATATATATATATATATAGAGAGAGAGAGAGAGAGAGAGATGCTTACATTAGGTGCTATAAATGATACTTGCTAAATGGGTTTTTCTGCCCTTTTGGTATTTTTTTGCAGTTTTGACCCCATAAATGTGTTGGGCATAGTCGATTTATGAGGAATCTACATCAGGATCATGTGTTTTTGATGAAAAAAATAATATTTGAAGCCTTAAAATTTTACAAAGATTTTGGACCGTTGGTTTTTCAAACCTTGTAAAAACCCATCCATGTGTCAGAATCGAATGCTTCAAGAGCTGATACCTGTAAAATCAAGTATATAAACCACATTTGTACGGTTAGAATATATAAATAAAATGAAAAGATTGAAATTCCTGCTCATTTAGCACCTAACGTGTGAGCAGTTACCAATGGCCATATATATATATATATATATATATATATATATATATATATATATATATAGAGAGAGAGAGAGAGAGAGAGAGAGAGAGATGGGTCTGTGCTAAACCCCATTCAAAATAGGTTGTTTGGGCTTTTTTCATTTTATTTTTAAATTCTGACCATACAAATGTGATCTATGTACTTGATTGTATAAGGATCAACTCTTGAAGCTTTTGATTCCAACATATGGGTAAGATTTTATAAAGTACGGTCCAAATTTTTTATAAATTTTCAAGGCTCCAAACATCATTTTTTCATTGAAAACACATGATCCAGGTGTGAATTTTTAGTAAATCGACCATGCCCAACACATTCATATACCTGGAGAAGCTGAAAACCCCATTTAGCATGTGGTTTAGCACCAAATGGGGTTTAGCATAAACCCATTACTCTATATATATGGAGATAGCTATGGATGTGAATGCTTTGAACCTCACTGAGGACATGGCATTGGATAGAAATGATTGGAGGAGAATGATTCATGTGGAAGACCCAGAATGATTTTCTTTTTTGATTCATATCGCCGACCCCAATTGTTTTGGGATGAACGCATCTAAAACTACAGATGTTTTACATTATTTGTTTGGTAAGAATCAGGTTTTCAATCACGTGGTTACGAAGCAAGATTTTTAATAGCTTAAA
This sequence comes from Nuphar pumila, assembly GCF_984573655.1. Classification (NCBI taxonomy): domain Eukaryota; kingdom Viridiplantae; phylum Streptophyta; class Magnoliopsida; order Nymphaeales; family Nymphaeaceae; genus Nuphar; species Nuphar pumila. The sequence goes on along the minus strand of NC_143263.1, from coordinate 82,968,999 downwards.
AAATTGTCAGCTGCACAATGTATCATCATATTTTCATTTCTCAAAGAATCACATTTTTATGTTTACAAAAAAAGGATCCAAAGTATGGTTAGCAATGAAATCGCCTTGGACAGATCTCTGAGGCTAGGTTGGGTTAGTACAACTTACAACTTTAATTTTCTAATTAGACTAAACATGCGGTTGAAATAATGTATATAAACATGTGTGCGTATGTGTGTGTGTGGAAAGTTTTTCATGTGGATGTGGATATGGTCAACAAGTTGAAATGAGCAATTTCTCACTGCTCATGCTTTTTCAAGTGAATCTAACCTCACAAATGAGATTTAAATGGTCCGTCTAGCAGTCATCGGCTTTTGAATATCCAAAATCTGACCTGTGTTTAGGCTACTTTAGGCGGTTCGGAAATCAACGGTCATAAATATATAAAATTTTAACTATTTAAAAAATGTAATTTTTTTGTTAAGAAACTGCGATCCAAGGATCAGTCCCTAATAAACCAACAATGCTAAATTCATCTATATTGAGTCAAAACAACTTGCACTTTGAGTTTCAGCTCATATATATATATATATATATATATAGATATGGGTCTGTGCTAAACCACATTGGTGTTAAATTGAAGCTAAAGTACGCTGACCATCGTGCACATTGACCGTCTATTGCGCACGTTGATGGACTATTAGTATACAAAAATTGCGTCAAAACTGTTTTTTTGGCAAAAAAAGACTTTTAGTGGTGTACTAAAAGCGCCAGTAAAGGCTCCACTAAAGGTCTCAGTGCGCCAATAAAAATGGCATTTTTTTAAAAAAGTCTTTCGTGGTGCATTAAAAGTGCAAACTTTACTCACGTTTTTAGTGTGCCAGTAAAGTGTTTCTGACCATCCATCAACGTACTTGATTAGCACCAAATGGGTTTAGCATGGACCCATTAGATAGGGTGCTCCTAGAGTACCTACTCCTATCTAATAGAAGCTTTATATTTTCAAATTTCTTTAACGGTTTTTATTGGTCAAACCTTGTAGATATGATCTATAGCATATATGTATTTTTTTACGACCTTTAAAAATCAATGGCTTACATTGTATCAAACTTTCACGACTTAAAAAATCTAATTTTTATGTCCAAAAAACATGATCCAAAGCATGATTCCTATCAAATAAACTTTGTTGAGCACATTCATAAGGTTTGATTGAGAAGATACAACTACAACCATGATTTTTAGTATGCGGGAGTAGGTACTTTCGGAGCACAATAACATTACTTATATATATATATATAGAGAGAGAGAGAGAGAGAGAGAGAGTGAAATGCATCTGTGTTAAACCCATTTGATGCTAAAACCGGAGCTAAAGTGTGTTGATCGTCCATCGATTGTCAGCATGCAAAAAAAAAAAACTTGTCAAAAGCCCTTTACTGATGCACTAAAAGTGCTTGTAAAGGGCCCACTAAAGATTTGAGAGCTTTACTTGCACTTTTAGTGCACCGCTAAAGACCTTTTTCAAAAATGCACTCGGCTTTTAGTGGTACACTAAAAGCATCAGTAAATGTCCTAAACCTTTAGCGAAAGCTTTACTGCCACTTTTAGTGTGCCACTAAAGGTCTTTTTGCACAAAAATCATATTTTTGAAGTGATTTTTGCACTGATCATCCATCAACGCTCATGATGGAGGGTCAACTCACTTTAGCTTCGATTTAGCACATACCCATTACTCTCTCTCTCTCTCTCTCTCTTTATATATATATATATATATATATATATATATATATATATATATATATATATATATATATATATATATATAAAGTAACCCGTAACTGTGGACTGGCAAATCGTTCACCGTTGGGTTCAAGCTTTAGGAGCGGTTGCGGTTGCGGTTGCTACTATTGCTAATACTTGTTTTTGTGCAAAATCAAAGAATGATGTTCGTTCATGCTCATTCCACCTGGGTCCAAACCAAACCTGACCCGTTGACAGCCCTATATATATATATATATATATAGAGAGAGAGAGAGAGAGTAATGCACTCATTCTTTCCCGTTAGGCCCCTTCAAAAATCATACTTTTCACTATTTTTCTCACATCTAACACTATGGATGTGATCTATAGGGTTTCTTTAATGGGAACTGGCTTTTGGATCACTGGAATCTGATCGGTATATGTATCAATTTTTTCATGCCCATAAAAATACAGTTTTTTGTCAAAAAAACATGATTCAAGAGTCGATTATCACTAAATCGAGCATGCTAAACACATCTATGATAAAATACTTCAAACTATTGGGACTAAAGAGGCATAATGAGAAAAGAGGGCCTAAGGTTAATATTTACAAAAAATGATTATATTGTCCTTACAAAAAAGATACATTTCTTGAAATGCTCCATAATTTGTGAAATATATCCCATGTCAACAATTGCAGATGCCCCCACTTTCTTAGGATAATTTTACCCCTTTGCACTAGCGAAACTCCTAAGCTACTTTGTGAAGCTCCTTTAGGGTACATTTGATCCCCTATCCCCGCTGGATTTCAGACTGAAATCCCATTGGGAATAGGGGATTAATCAACTGTTGGACATGGTGGACACACGAAACGCATTTACCGCATCTAAAAATCTAATGCGATTTTTGCAACATCCCCTATTACGTTTAGAATGTGGATGCAAGGAACAGGTGTAACAAGAAAAAGAAAAAAAATTTGCTTAGGAACTCCACGATCACGGAGCCAAGGATGCAGTTCACATCGAGCTCTACGCTATTCATCTGGATCGTGATCGGCACCGAGGGATCCAACCGGCCGTAGACATGCAGCTGGTAACTCGTCAGGTACAAAATGCCTCATCCCAATCAGATCTACCTCCGCCTTCGAATGGATCGATGTCATCTCGGTTGCTCGTTCATTGTGGCTGTAATACAACCACTTTGTGAGCGGAAACCCATCCTCCACCGCCCTCTCGAAGTCATCCATTTCTCGAACATCCGTCTAAAGGAAACCGATGACTCGCTGAAGCTAATTTCAGGCGGATGAGAATAGATAACTCGCCAAAAAAGTTAGTGAGGTGTCAAATTTTCAGTATACGAAAAACAGATAATAGTCGATGAGCTGTCGGAAAGGTACGATCTCTCAGGTTTCCGTCTAACGAGAATATGAATAATCCCTGAAGAAATAGAGAAAAGGTAAACTTTCATCTGACGGGAACCGAGGGGAGAGTTCGCAAAATAACGAATCTTCGACTGAATGGAAGCCAAATAATTGCCTGATATTTGGGGAAAACGCAAATTTTCAGTTGAAAAGTCAATGAAAAATCTACTACAGTCAAGCTTACTAAGACCCGACCCATTCCAAACCCTATAGGGTCCCGTGATAAATAAGAATACCTGATTTATATATAAAAGTATCATTTCTTATTTTTTCTCAAATGACTCAAATTGTAAACATCTTTTAGCTTTTAGATCCATATCCGAAGCTAAAATCTATAATAAACATGTCAAAACACTCGTATGGTTGGACGGATCAAGTCCCTTTATCTCTGTAAGTTCATGGTATCTGCACACAACGTAAAACAAACTTTGGACACAAAGAGCACAACCTCTTGTACAATTGAAACAAATGTTGGACTTGGACTTGGTACAATTGTTACTTAATGAACAATCAAAGTTGTTCATTCCATTTTTTTTTCATTTCGTCTAATCTTTGACAAGCTATCAAACAAGCCCTTAGGTAACTGATCCTCAAAGAGGTCCACAAATGTGTGAAAACATTCACATATACATGTTGCAAATGTTTGCGATGTTCACACTATGATGCAACTTTCGCAAATACGATACTACTTTCACAAATAAAGTAGGAACTTAGCATGTGGATGTCATTCTGATGTTCACATTTGCCTTTGCGAATATTTTCTGTACATGTAGAACTTTTGGCTCATTTACGGATGTTTGTATGAGCATTAAATGCGACCCTTTATTTCTTTAAAAGCGACGGTTCATATTTCAAAGCTATTTTTATATAAACTAGTGTTTTTTAGTGGTCTCCAACGTTCTTCCCCCAACAAAAAATTTTGGTGATTCATCATAACTTTTTGAGCGCACATTATGAACAATGAGTTCTTTTGGTAAGTACGTCTTTAACGACTCAATCAATTATTTTTTAAAATGCCATGAATCAATTCTTTTGTGAAAGAATTGTATGGTTCTCAAGTAATGTTTTCATGCTCATAGCTTATTCTGTTTTTTTCTTTATTTAATCTATTTGCATGTGACTCTAACACTTAATCATTTTTGAGTTTTTTTTCAATAGCCTATTATGGTTTCAATAGCCTATTCCTTGTATCAGATACATTCTACTATGAAGTACAAATTAGGCTTAACATGTGAATAGAGAGGGATAATGTGGGCCAAAAGTTTGTGTTTGACATACTCTACAAAAAATGCAACTTAAGTAAGCTGAAACCCAAAAACCTGCACTCAACTAAGTTGCAGCTAACACTTTTAGTGTGACCCAAATCTAAGGTTGAATCTGCATAAAAAGTTGAGTTTGTGACCCGAATAATCTCTCTCATTCCCTAAGCATCCAAGGAGGGGGAGGGGTACTCATGTGTAATTAATGGTAAAGAAGTTTGAGCCATTGACTCAGTTTGAGGTTGTTGTTAACCTCAATGCACTGCTATAGAAAACTGAAGACTTGTCCACTTGTAGTGACAATGGTGATATAGATATGAAGAGTATGAAGAATGAAGGGAAAGGATGTGAAGCCTCGGGTTGAGGTGATTATGGAGAATAGAGAAGTTGGAGAGGCTGAGATAGAGATTGATGTCAAGGATCCTCAGGTAGCGGTGGAGAGTGATGGTTATTTTGCAGAGGAGAATACTTAGCAAAATGTTGTGGCCTAGGTAGAGAGTACACAAGTGGATCCTCAAGGAGATCATTTAAAGAGATCAAAGAAGAATCCTCAAGAGTCTAATGTGGAGGTCCTGAATAAGAAAGTAGTTGATCAGCCCTTGGAGAAGCAAGTGTGTGCTCAAAGAAAGAGGCCACAACGACAAATAAGGTTTGGTGCTCATGGACATGTACTTTCTTCATTTGTTATTTTATATAATATGTTTGTAAGATTTTTGCAATCATTGATTAAATTATCATATATATGTTTGTGGTTGTATGTAAGCATGTTTTTAAGATTACGTGTTTGATTCTTGCAATTCAATATTTAAAATATTATATATATATATATATATATATATATATATATATATATATATATATATATATATATGTGTGTGTGTGTGTGTGTGTGTGTGTGTGTGTGTGAAACATGTTTGTAAGATAACTATGTTGAGTAATACAATTTATTGATTAATTTATTATATATGTGTGAAGCATGTTTTTAAGACAATTAGTTTGAAAGAAAGAGAGAGAGATTCAATCTTTAAAACATTATATATATATGTGTGTGCATAAAACATGTTTGTAAGATAACTAGTTTTAATATTGCAATTGATTGATTAATTTATCATATGTGTGATGCATGTTTTTAGGATAACTAGATTGATTCTTGTAATTTATTTTTTAAAATGTTATATATGTATATGTGTAAGAATATTTCTAAGACAAGTTCTTTTAATATTGAAATTCAATGATTAATTTGTCATATATGTGTGTGATTTGAATTTAAGTCTTATATTTAATAATTGAATAATGATATTTAATTGTTTCCATGCAAAATGTATTATGATTGCAAGATTCTCAACAAAAAAAATTTGAAGATCCAACAAGCAAAATGCACTGGTTATACTAGTTCCAAGCACACGAGTGGTTCATAACCCTATTGGAGCAAGCAAAAGAGTGGCTTGATGAGATGCATTTTTTAAAATTATTAAAGGTCATACCATGGAACATTGGTCATAGTTTCTTAGAGTCCATTGTGTAGTTTTAGAATTTAGCAACCAACACATTTCAATTTAGAGATATTGAGATGACCATCATGTTGAAAGACGTGGTATGAATAACCAGGTTGAAGTATCATGGGAAGCCAATGAATGCAAAATGCTTCAAAGATTTCATGCATGTGTATCGTGTGTTGGAGGGAAGGCTGGTCACAGAATGGACAAAGAGTTGAGGGTATTCTTGCTCTACTTCTTTGGTGCCTCCATATCTATTGACACGGGTGAAAAGTCGATCCATACATTGTACGCATAATTGGTGCAAAACCTAGATCACATAAATGAACATACATGAGGAGCAACCTCACTTGCACACTTCTACGCATGATTAAGTAACGTGAGGCATGGAAGGAAAAACTTTGTCGTTATGTTGATGTTGTTGAAGGTATTTATTCATTGTACTTTAACTTTTGATTCATACTCAAACATGATTTAACGTTATTAATGTATTATGTTGTTTATTAATTCATGTATTGATCCTTGCAGGATATGGGAGCAGATATCTATTAAGACGCCCATGGAACATGATTGTTCTTGAATTTTTACGTATTGCAATATGGAGTAGGTCATGCAAGAGAAGCAGGGGAATGATCAAAGAGGGAGCGATTCTAAGGCCATATTTTGGCACCCGTATGTCCGTTTTGGGCATGTGATATGTCATTTGAAAGGTAATTTTATTTGTTTTCTTTTTTTATTGAGAGTTTTTTTTTAGATTTTGCAATTTTTTGAGTAAAAAATATGTAGCAACATCTGCTTCTATTTTCTCGACTTAGAAATTTTTTGATAAAAATACCTTTCTTTGGATCAGATCCAATTGTCTTTGGTTTCAGAGCCTCATTTCCCATAAACCGTGTTTATATCTTGTATTTTGTGTTATTATTGTGTTTGGTCTGGATATAATTTTTTGGATAAGATCTATATCCCGATCCAAAAATTGATCCATTTTATTTTCTCATGAAAATATTGTTTTGGACACAAAACTATAGTGTTTTCTCGCATGAATTTTCTATTTTTCTAGGTAGAAACAACAAGTAGATTATGTGTTTGCTTTATTGTTTTAGATTTAGGAAAATAACATAGAAAATTTTGTTGGAGATTTTCATGTCATTTAGAATTTCTTAAGAAAATTTTGAACCTCCAACATAAATAAGAAATCATTTTGTTTGAAAATAATGTATTGCTCTGTTCATGTTCTCAATACTTTATCTTCTTTCGTAGGACTTTGATTATAGACTTTATTTTCTGATTGAATTTTCAAAACCCTCCAACCTGTTGTATAATTTGGATCTTCAGATCTCCCACTATTAGCATAAGCCTTCAACTTGGGTATATCGGTGGTGGTTCAAAGAGACCGATGACCCACTCGTAGTACCGGGAACTTTAGTTTGGGTATATCATGAAAAATATGTTATGGAGAATGTCTGTCCCAATAGAACATATTTATAGCAGACCTCATAGATCTATGGAGCATTCAAGGACAAATTGGAAACTTGTTTTCAAAAATCATTATATGTGTGATGTTTGATTTGTTTGGACTCTTGTGCATACTAGATCCTAGACCACAGTTTTCCAAAATGATTCTATGGATGCTCTAGAGAACCAATCTATTTGAACTGGGGAAGGGTTTCAAGAACCCTAACCCTACTATCCAACTTGGGCCTGACCCAAAATCCACCTAAGAATTCCAAAAAAGTACCAAGAGGCACTCGAGAGTTAAGAACCTTATTAGACGGACTTCCACTCCCAGGAATGACAATAAACCGTTCATCCAAGTGAATATCCATCAATAAACCTTTTGGGAAAGATCCAATTCTAACAGAATCATATCCAAAGACAGAAGAAGAAGAAGAAATGCAGTATGAAGCGCCAGATAAAGGTAAAGGTCTTACAGACAAGTTCTTAGAATAATTTGTCCTAGAGAAAGTCGAGAATAATAAAGTTTTGATAACCATAATACAAGGTGTATAACAACAATTCATGAAAAATGAAGCTAAGTTGAGAAGCTTTAAGCAAGCCAAAAGCGTAAGACATAACAGATGCCCATAAGAAAGGTCCGATCAGTTCGAATCTTTGATCCAGTGATATAACTTCTCAAAAAAGTGGATCCTCGACCTAATGAAAATATGAGGAGCGGGTCCATAATTTAGAAGAACTGATAAATATGACCCGCCAAATGAAAGGAGCAAAAGGAGAGCAAAATCCCTACGAGATTCAAGACTTTATCCTAAGTTAGGGCACTAAACCTCTAGGTCTAATCTCTTAGAAATTTATGAACTTCAATGGAACTGGGAACCCTGACCTGCATCACATTGTTTCTGGATGTAGGTTCAAATTATCTCAATAATGACAAAATTTTGATTCGATGGTTTCCAAGATGTTCGGAAGAAGAAGCTTTGTCTTGATTCTCCACTCTGGATGCTTATCAAATTCATCAATTTCAAACCCTGATGAACCTATTCATTAAAAGGTTCAGATTCAAAGTAGATGTGCCAATCAGTCAATTATATGATCTTAGGTAAAAGAAAAATGAAGATGCACAAGATTTTACAAATCGATGAAAATCCATATACCATCGTATGAAGGATCCAATCACTGAATCCCATACTATAACTTTGATCATGAACAATTGCAACCAACCGTTGAAGGGACTTCTCACCACTCAGAAATATAACACCTTTGTGGACCTCATTAATGCGGCTAGTTGTATGGAACAAACCATAAAAGAGGGTTGTATGATGGATTACTGATCAAGACCAAAAACAACAAAGATATCAAGATCAAAAAATCTGAATCCAAAAACTAGTTTAGCATTGTGAACCTTGGTAAGAACAAGGGGCATTCTGGATCGTCCCAGAACCATAACCAATATAGACAGCAAGATCAGTAGACAACCAAAATAGTTCAAGCCACAGGGAGAATAACAACGAGGACTCCCAAGTTCCAAGTGAAACCCAAATTGGATTGGGGATCACATGTTTACTAGATTCCACCAATCTCTTATAGAAATGAAATTTTTGCTAAAATCAAAGCTCATCAAGCTTCCCGAGATTCCTAACACCCCTTATGTCAAGGGAAGAGATCCTTCAAAATTCTGCAAATTTCATCAGACAACAAGACATGACAGTGAATGGTGTATCACTTTAAAATACATCATCCAAGATTCGTTAAACAAAGGAGATCTCCAACTCACTTGAGATAAAGAGCAAACCATAGGGAATGTCGATCTGGGTATCTATACCACTCCATTCTGTCAACATAAACAAACTAACAATATTAAAGTAGTCAAGACAATTGAAAGGCAGTCAAAATAGTCTTCGCAGAACAAGTAGTCAAACATCATGATTATCCCAAGAGTAATCATCAGTGAGGAAGATATACAACACTACAACTCAGTTTCAAAATGGACAACCATTCTAGTTGTCAAGGTGGGATAAAACAAGCAAGATCAATCAAAAGATCTAGAAGAAGTAAATATTGTGTATTTGAATCGGTCCACAGGAAAAATCTTTAAACCCATCAAACAGAGTAGTGCCTAGAAAATGAGTCACAGTTACTACCTCTTCTCTCAATCCCTTTGGAACAAACCATGGCAAGAGAGGTCAGAAACCTCACTAGGTCTAGATGAATCTATAAACTAGATCACCTCCAAAAAGGTGCTCCTCTTCTTCCTCAACAAATGGGTCCTCACGCATAGCAAATACCAGAACAAGAACTTCCAACTGCTCCCGTCAGGGCAAAATCAACCAGAAAGGGACAATATGACATCCAAAGTCACTTGTCCAAGATCACTGCACCAATTTCTATCTTGGAATTGATAAGTGTCTGAAGAACATCGACAAACCTTGAAAGATATCTTGAACAAAATTAAAATACCTCTCACAATAGGGCCAGAAAGTTTGGCAACCTTAGTGTCCCAATTCATGACCTAGGTGCCAATCACATTCAAAGATGATAAATCACCAAAGCATGTCTTTCCTCACAACAAAGCACTACATATCACTATCCAATTCAAAAGATATTCTATATCCAATTGCTTGATTGATGGCAGTGGAGGTCTCAACATATGTCTCTATATTATTATCCAAAAGATGAATATGATCCTATCCAAATTCGGAGACCACTGCATCCAAATTAGTGGTTATGATGGAAATGTCACTACAACCTTGGGTACAATAATAATGAATGTTGGAATTGGGCATGTATCCCACCCGACTATTCCATGTGGTGGACATTCCTATGTCCTATAATCTTCTTTTGGGTAGACTCTGGATCCATGAACTAAAAGCAATTTCATCTACTTATCATAAGTGTGTATACCCTAGAAAGATCAAATCATTGTGGTATTTGATGATAATCCAACTATAAGAGTGATATAACCTATGATCCCTCATTCTGAGCAACTATATGATATCCCCTCCATTTGGGAGAAAGGCGATGACCTCTATGTTAGCTATTGAATCAAACACTGGTAGAACTTGTAAAGTGGCAACCATAGATTGTTTGAAAAGACCCAGATTCTTCAAGCCAATCTAAAGAATTGATGATTCTGAATTCAGATAATGCAAATAATATTCTTGATTTTTACCAAATTCACTAAAGTATGGTCAATGATCTTGAAAATGGGTTACTTACCTTTCCAAGGATTGGGAAAGAACAACCAAGGATTCTAAATTCCTATCCAAGTCTTAAGGACTAACTCCAGAAAATGATTAGGATATGACAGAAAAACAAAAGAAGAATCAATGGCCAGAAAAATGGTTGGATCCTCCTCACTTCGTTTCAAGAGAAATGCTAAATCCTGAGACCATCCAGAAAGAAGAATTAGATGATGAGTCAAATCTCAAAGGATTGACAACCCTTTTTGAAAGCACTAGCTGGCATGATAGTGTCAAAAATACTCAAAACCAAAAAAGATTAAAAGAGAATCATGCACAGGAGGATCCAGATCCAAAAGAAATTGGTCTGAACCCAGTGAACTCCAAATGTGAGAGGAAGGAAACTTCTCTTCCAAAATTCCAATAAGAGAGGGAGAGATAAGAGAGAGAGAGAGAGAGCTTCACAATTGTAAATAGGGAAAGTGTCTTGATGAGATGATGATCTTGAGAGAGGAGGTGAGATGAGGGGCTACAAATATATGTGAATTAGGGTTAGGGTTGAATAAACAAGAGATAGGGGAATGTGAAACTCAATATTTGGGAAAAAGGGGGCTAGGGGTGGCAGCTAGAGAGAGTGGAGAGGAGAAGATGCTTATCCCTCCTTTCCACATGGGATACCCTCATTGGTTGTCCCTCATCTACTTGCCCCACTTGGGTGTTCCTCGCAAGTGGATCCAAACCCCCCTACACATGGTTTGGCCCACACTTGGGTCCCCCATCAAGATCTAAATCCATTATTTAGATCCAATTTAATATTATTAATGTTTTTGAAAACCTTAATTAATTAAAAATGCAATTTAATTTCAAATTATAATTTAAATGCCTTCTAAATTCTAACTTAATTGTCAATTTAAATACAATTTAACTACAAGTCAATTCTATCCAAATAAATGCCAATTTAATTAAAATCAATAACTAAATGTCACATAAATGCAATTTAAATATTAATTAAGATTGTGAACCATATTTGGGTAAAATTCTACTTTTATTTATTAATAATAATGAAAATTTTATACAAAATTCTTGGATTTTACATCCTCCTGACTTAAAAAGAATTTTGTCATCAAAATTCAATACAAGGATTACACAAATATGCTAGGGTATTTTTCTCCCATACTGACCTAGGGTTTTCATGTACCTTCCTCAAAACCATGATGTTGTCAATATACTTTGACAAAGAGAATCATTTTTATCCTCAACACTTGTTCCCTATGGTCCATAATTTTCACAGCCCTTTTTTGCATGGTCAAATAGTCATTAATATCTACATCCTTGTAGTAAATGACGTGCGATAGATAGTGGACATATTCTCTTAGCATAGACACATGAAAAAAGTTGTGAATTTGTGCATACTTAGAAGGTACATAGAAACCCGATATGCCACTTTGCCAATCCATTCTAAAATTTTAAATGGTTCAACAAATCTAGAACTCAATTTTCTTTTCTTTTCGAATTGGAACATGCTCTTGGTAAGAGATACCTTGACAAGACTACTAATATCTTCGTTGAAGGCCCAAAAGTACATAAGAAAAATGTGTACAACCATTTTGGTTAATATCACCTTGATGGAACCAAATACTATGTCTATAGAAAATTTGGAGATATTCCAAGAATTTCTAGATGTTTTCTTAGAAGAATTGCCAAGACTTCCTCCGCATCGAGAGATAGAATTTAGTATTGAGTTATTACCTGAGATGACGCCAATCTCCAAAGCACCTTATAGAATGGCATCATCTGAACTTGAGGAATTGAAAAAACAACTATAAGAGTTATTGGAAAAAGGATTCATCAGGCCAATTGTATCACCTTTGGGGGTACATATGTTGTTCGTGAAAAAGAAAGATGGATCATTAAGATTATGCATTGATTATAAGATACTCAACTCGGCCATGATTAAGAATAAATATATGTTGCTATGTATTGAAGATTTGTTTGATCAATTACAAAAGGCCAAGGTATTTTCGAAGATTGATCTTAGATCTAGATATCACTAGCTCAGAATCAAGGAGGAAGATATCCATAAGACAACCTTTAGGATGAGGTATGTGCATTATGAGTTTGTAGTAATGTCTTTCGGACTCACTAATGTGCCAACTTTCATAGATCTGATTAATAGAATATTCAAATAATATTTAAAAACTTTTATAATTGTATTCATTGATGATATTTTAGTATATTCTAAAAGCATGAAGAAACATCAGGAGCACTTCATAATCATTTTGGGCATTCTAAGAGAATAACGATTATATGTTAAATTCTCCAAGTGTAAATTCTAACTTAAATAAGTCATGTTTCTTGGACACGTAATCTCAAAGGATGAGTAGGTGTAGATCCCGCCAAGGTACTTACTTTCTTATTAATCTATGAATAATTAAGATTTAAAATTTATGATTTAAAATTGATTTAAATCATTATAAGTAGATTTCAGATATTATGCTAGGTAGAAGCAATTTTGGAATGGAAGCAACCAAAGAATATTTCAGATATTCCCAACTTTCTAGGACTGGTGGGATATTATCGTAGATTTATACAAGATTTCTTTTGAATAGCATTACCCATAACTAAGCTTTTAAGAAAAGGAGTCAAGTTTGAGTGGGATATGTGTTGATCTTACGCTCAAATCAAGGAGGATTTATGGTATATATTGATGCCTCATGAATATGTCTAGGTTGTGTACTGGTGCATAATAAGAAAGTTATTGCATATACATCAAGACAATTAAAGATTCATGAGAAAATTTATATAACCCATGATCTGGAATTAGTTGTAATGGTATTCACACTAAAAATCTGGCAGCACTATTTGTATGAAAAAAGTTTAAGGTATTAACTGATCATAAGAGACTCAAGTATTTATTCTCGCAAAAAAGAGTTGAATACGAGGTGACGACATTGGTTGGAGTTCATTAAAGACTAGGATTTTACTCTTTCTTATCGACTAAGAAAGGCAAATATTATAGCCAATGCCCTCAGTCGCAAGGCCGATAGTACGTTGGCTAGTCTCTTAAAGAAAAGATAGAAGATCATAAAAGATTTCGTTAGTTGACAACCATTCATGATAGATTCAAAGAAAGTTGACCTATTCAACTTAATGGTAACCTGAGATCCTTTCACAGATTATAGTTGCACAAAGTAAAGATTTTCAATATGAAAATCTGAAAATGAGAGCTTAATAAGAAGATGCTTTCTTTCGTCTTAAACAAAATGAGAGTATTTGGATGAAAGACAAAATATGGTTACCCAATGACCCTAAGTTGAGAAACAAAATACTTGCAGAAGCCCATAAGAGCCAATATACCATCCACCCAGGAAACACAAAAATGTTCAAGGATTTACAAAGAGGATATTAGTGGAATAATATGAAAAATGATGTAGCAAGTTGTCTCAAAATGTTTGACCTGCCAGCAAATTAAGATTGAGCACAAGAAACCTGGCAAAATGTTGCAACAAATAGAGATTCCACAAAAAAATGGAAAGAAATTACTATGAATTTTGTTGTAAAGTCTATCCAAGACTCAAAAGCAACATGACATGATGTCATCTGGGTAATCATTGACTGCTTGACCAAATCGGCACATTTTCTACCTATCTGTACCAACCAAACATTGAAAATTTTAGCAGATTTATATATTCGAGAGATTGTTAGATTACATCGAGTACCAGTCTCGGTCATTTCCAACCAAGACCCTAGGTTCATGTCCAATCAAGACCCTAGGTTCATGTCTCGGTTTTGGAATCAACTATAGCGAGATTTAAGAACAAAATAACAATTTAGTATGGTTTTTTACCCTCAAACGAATGGATCTGAGAGTGCCATATAGACTCTATAAGATATGTTACGAGCCTGTATGTTAGATTGGAAAGGAGATTGGAATACTCACTTAGCACTCGCCGAATTTGCGTATAATAATAGTTTTCAAACAACATTAAGATGGCTCCGTATGAAGCTCTGTACGAAAGGCCCGATCGATCTCCAGTATATTATGATGAGGTTGAAAAACATATTTTGCAATATTATACTCAACAAGTAAAGATGATTTGTGAAAGGTTGTGTACAACTTAGAGCCAACAAAAGAGTTATGCAGATCAGAGGCTCCATAATAGGTTTAGTCAACTTAAATTCTACCTTGGGTGTTATATGTCGAGATAAAATCACTTTTTCATTATGACACAATACCCAAGCATGGTATTGATATAACCAATTCATACTAATATAATGTCATATTTTGTCATATCGAGTAGGATTGTATCTACGGGTAGACTTTGTCCTCTAATTTTGACTTATAAGTTTGGTATGTATGTTACACAAAAGAAGTTATATCCTACTAAATTATGTACCTCTAAAGTATGATTTAGTGGTTTGATGGGTGCATGCAATTGTTTAACAAAGTTGACTGAAATAAACAAATGCATTGCACCACAATCAAACAGAACAATACATCATATCCAATGACTAGTATGGTACCTTACACCAAGTCGCCCTTAGTGAGTTGTTCGATAGTGGTGGCATAGACATATCTTGCCACAGTCATTTGTCATATTTATTTTTGTGGCAACTGTTGTTGTCGCCGGGTTATTGTTGTTGTGAGGGTTTTCCTCCTTCTGATGTCCTCCTTTGCTCATATGTTGTCTTCTTACGACAATCTCGAATGTAGTGACCCATTTTGCCACAATATAAGCAACCTATTATCTCTCGAGGGCACGGTTGTCCAGGATAACAACAATTGCATCTTAGGCAGTCGATGTTGGACTGTTGGCGGAGTTGTGCTCTTTTTTGTTGATACAGCTTCTTAGTTTAAGGGATAGTGTTCTTTCTTCTAAAATTTCTTTTAGGAAACGGTGGTGGTGGTCGTGGTGCCTGGCCACCAAGGAATGGCCTCTTATTGTTCTCCCTATTTCTTGCTAGTCTTTGTTTTGGACTTCCCTTGGAACACTTCCATTCCTCATTTAGCATGGTTGCTACGACTATGGTGGTAGAGAAAGTCTACGACATGTTAGTCATAACTCGATAACATAATCCTTCCTTGAGCCCTCAAACATATTTGTTTTCTCTTTCACGATCATCGATGAAAAGATTATGGTATTATCATTCCAAATTCTAAATTTTGGTGGTGTAATCCACCAAACTCATACCTCTCTGGCTTAGTTCAAAGAACTCTACCTTCTTTTTGCCTTGCATGTAAGAGAAAATAGTTTTCTAAAATGGCTTCAAAAACTTCCTTAGGGAACCACTTCGTTTTTTGAAAAATGGATTCTTCTAATGGTGTCCCACCATTTATTAGCATTGTCTTTTAACTGATACATGTCAAAGTTAGTTTTTTGCTCATTTGGCACTGTTAACACTTAGAAAGCTTGCTTAATTTCTTTAATCCAACTTTTTGCTATCACTAGATCAACCTTTCCTATGAATGTCGGGGGATCTTGTAACACCTATAAATTTTTGACAATTATTAAATCATTATTTATATATTATATTGATGATATTAGGAATTTGTTTGATTTCTAACTTGAGATTGAAATTAAAAATTGAATTGAGTCAGCAGTTGAAATAAAATTTAATATTGAATTTAATTATGCATGAAATGGGAATTTAATAATACGTAGAAATTTAAATTCATGGGATAAAAAATTAAGATGGATTTGGACCCTCATGGGTTTTACTAATTAAAACAAATGGATATGGATCTGATATGGTTTACTCTTATTGGATCGGATCTTAATTGGATTTAAAATCCAGTAAGAAAATCTAATAAATATCCAATTAAGGATAAATCATGAATTTTAATAAAATAAATAAATTAATATAATTATAGATTTGGAGTCCCATGATCTGGACGTCCAATGTGGACCCCACATAGGGTCACACCACTTGGCAGGAGGATAAATACAATATATATATATAATAAAAATAAAGAGATAAAGAAAGTAAGAAATTAGTATTTTAGTTAATAGAAGATAAATGAGGGTGGAAGTCCAAATGATTTGGACTTTTTGAAAGACCTGTCCACCTAAAGACTCTAGAGGGGTATCACCCCTTTATAGACCTAATTAAATAAATTAAAACAAAAAAAAAGGTGAGAAGAGAAAAAAAAGAGAGAGAAGAGAGAGTTACCTTTTCTCTTCTTCTTCTTCACATCTCCTTCTTCCTTTAAGCTATTAGGAAAGTCCAGACCTCCATTAGAGACCTGCAACCACCTTGATGAAGGTCTAATCTAGCCTGAAATGAGGTACGAGTGGAGGAAAAAGCAACACTGTCATCGTAGAAAGCACATTTTTGGTAAAAAAAATTTACTTTTATGTTGTTCGATTTCGGGATGCATTAACATACCCTCTTTTTTATTCAGGGCTTGAATCTTCATGTAATCTATGCCTAGAACATCTATAGCTATTAGATCTACATAAAAAAGATTTTCAAAAATCCAAAACAATGTTTTAGAATATCGGCTTTGAGAAAACGATTTAGGAAAGATTAGTTTCAAAACTCTAAAAAGCAAAAATCATGTGAATAGATAGATATGTATTTTATTTTATTGTTCAGCATGAATAATGAATGTAAAAGCATATTTTGAGTATTTTTTCATGAATCTTGATGCTATAAATGTTTTTTGCATAGATCTTAGTTAAAAATATGTGAAAGTCGTTTTGAAAAGGGTTTTATAAAAAATGTTATAGGGTTTTGATGTTTTATAATAAAGAAAGTTAATCTGATCATATATGATAGATTAAGACATATATAACATGATTAAATGACATGTTATTGCATAAATAATTTATGATTTTATGTTATTTTTATGTGTCTTGTGATTCTTGCATAGATAAAATCGTATTTGAGATATTCCATGAAGGTTTTGTGATTTTTGGATTATGTTTGTTAATGTTTTAGCAAGATTAGCCTAAATATGATAAAAAATGTGAGTATAATGTTGTAAATGTGTTTAGAGCATAAAAAAGTCATGATTGTATAAGTTTTACCATATTTTTTGTTCTTGCTTAATAGATCTTTCATGAGTTTGGATTTTGATTATTTTGTCCCCATTTTTTGTTCTGACCAGTCTAAGAAAAAATTGATATCTCTATGAAAACAAAGTCAATAAATAAAAATAAAAATATTAAAGTGTTCTAAACATCCAAGGCTTGAATTTAGAATCTTGTTTTGTCCCGTTTGGTTTTGTTTTGAGGCCAAAATATTTATTTCAATAGAGTATATATTTTCTGCCCTATTAACAGAATTGTTTTGACCAAAGATTTTGAAAGCTCAAAAACCTTAATAAAACTTATCAAAATAAAATTTAAAATTTTAGGTGAAAAATAACATGTAGAACAAGATTCTGCAAAAAATATTTTGTTAAAAGATGTTTTTGTACAACAACAACAACAACTATGCCTTCATCCCAAAACAATTGGGGTCGGCGATATGAACTAAAAAAGAAAATCATTCTGGGTCCTCCACATGAATCCTTCTCCTCCAATCATTTTTATCCAATGTCATGTCCTCGGTGAGGTTCAAAGCATTCATATCCTTTCTTATCATCTCTATCCAAGTCTTCTTAGGCCTACCTCGACCTCTTTTGACTAATATATTTTTCCATTTGTCCATCCTTCTAACTGGAGCATCATTAGGCATTCGCCGAATATGTCCAAACCACCGTAAACGATTTCCTCTCATCTTATTTTCAATGGATGCAACACCTGCCTTCTTACGTATCTCCTCTTTTCAAACTTATCTTTTATTGTATTTCCACACATCCATCAAAGCATACGCATCTCAGCTACACTCATTTTTTGAATATGATGTCTCTTGGCCGCCCAGCATTCTGTATCATATAATAAAGCGGGCCTAATTGTTGTCCTATAAAACTTTCCATTCAACCACAATGGCATTCTACGATCGCACAACACTCTAGTTGTACTTTTTCATTTCATTCACCCAACCTTTATCCTATGGTTTACATCTCCATCAATTTCTCCATCATTTCGAATGATAGATCCCAAATATTTGAAACAGTCATCCACCAATATTTCTTGCTCGCCAAGCTTCACTACACTCTCATCACTACTGCGTTGCTTACTAAACCGACATTCCATATATTATGTCTTACTCTTACTCAACGTAAAACCTCTTTCTTCCAATGTTTGTCTCCATAATTCTAACTTAGCATTAACCCCAACTCTAGACTAATCAATCAAAACAATATCATCAGCAAACAACATACACCACGGAACATTTTCTTGAATTGATTTCGTAAGCTCATCCATCACTATAGCAAATAGGAAAGGGCTTAATGTAGATCCTTGATGTAACCCAATTGTTATAGGAAAATTGTTTGTCACCTTTCCACAAGTGCAGACATTGTTTACTACTCCTGCGTACATATCTTTAATTATACTAATGTACTTGAGAAAAACACCTTTCTTCATCATTGTCCACCAGAGAACATCCCTAGGTACTCTATTGTATGCCTTCTCTAAGTCAATAAAAACCATATGCAAATCTTTGTTTCTCTCTCTATATCTCTCAATAATTTGTCTAAGATGTATAGCTTTCATAGTTGATCTTTCAGGCATAAAACCAAATTGATTCTCCGATATCATGACAATCTTCCTCAACCTATGCTCAATCACCCTCTCCCAAAGTTTCATAGTATGACTCATGAGTTTTATACCACGATAGTTTGTGCAATCTTGTATGTCACCCTTATTCTTATATAGAGGCACCAAAATACTCTTTCTCCACTCCTTAGGCATCTTATTTGTCTGCCAAATCTTGTTAAAAAGATTTGTCAACCATTCTAAACCATTCTCACTCAAGAATTTTCAAGCCTCAATAGGTATTCCATCTAGTCCAACTGACTTTCTTGATTTCATTTTCTTTAAAGCCTCTGTAATTTCTTTCTTTTGAATCTTGCGCATGAAGTCACGATTCATCTCATGAGAAGGAATGGAAAAGTCTCCAAGATCCTAAGCATGACTTCCATTAAATAGCTTATCAAAATAATCTTTCCATCTCTCCTTAATCTCCTCATTTTTGACTAAAACCCTTTGAGTTTCATCTTTGATGCATCTAACCATACACAGATCCCTCGATTTCCTATCTCTCATCTTTGCAAGCCTATAAATATCTTTCTCTCCCTCTTTGGTATCCAAGTTGTCATAAACCTCCTTATATACCTTATCCATCGCGTTTCGAACTACTTTCTTAGCTTCCTTCTTTGCTATCATATACTTTTCCAAATTCTCATTATCACGACTCTTACTTAGATTTCTATAACACTCTTTTTTAACCTTAATAGCTAATTTGACATCCTCGTTTTACCATGATGTATCCTTACCTAGCGGTGCGCCGCCTTTAGACTCACCCAATACCTCCTTAGCCACCTTTCTCATGCAACCCGCTATCTTATTTCACATTGATTCTGAATCCTCCTCGAGACACCAATCAGCTTCCTTAACTACCTACTCTACAAACAATCCTTGTTTAGCTCCTTTCAGTGCCTACCACTTAATTCTAGGATCTATCTTATGTCTATCTCTTTTGTGACATTTTCTAATTCTAAGATCTAAAATTAAGACTCTATGTTGTGTAGCTACACTTTCTCCTGGTATAACCTTGCAATCGATGCAACAACCCCTATCTCTCTTTTTAAGTAGGAAAAAATCTATCTGACTCGTATTAACCCCACTTTTAAATGTTACTAGGTGAGACTCCCTCTTCCTAAACCAAGATGTTTTTGTAAATCTTGAGAAAATCCTCAAACCGAGATAATTTTTTGCAGTTGATAGAAATTATCTCATATTTATTTTGAACATGGTTCAGTCCCAATTTTTTTTTGATTTTTTTACAAGTTTTGCAATTCTATTTCTTGGACTGTGTTCCTAAGATGATGGGGCAATCCCAATAAACTTTTGAAAGTTAAATTTAGTTTTTATGATTTTTGATGGGTTTTTCAAATTCAGGTTAACAGGGATCTAAACGGCACCATATGGAATATGTTAACGCCAGGTTGTATTTTATTTTGTGCAGTATGTTTATTGATATTTAAATGAGATATTGGACTGATATGCATGTTAACTAAATGCATTTCATTATTGATTGTATTGGGCATGTCTAAATATCAATGATTAGCCTACCTTAGTTGTGTACATGCATATTGATTGCATTGTTGTATTGATTTTATGGTAGAGGCTAATCAAAAGCATACATTGAGTGCCATGAATATTGTTGCATATGAACCTTGAAGGTGATTGCATGTTTGTATTAACACAATTAACAAGGAAGTTAATTAAGAAATTAAAAATAAAATTAATTCTCTTGTAGCTTATTGAGAGAGTAAGCTTACTATTGACATTTCTGTGGAATATTGGCTTAACACAAAAGGTTGCTTTTGTGCCTCATCCACAAGACCCATAACCAGGGAAACTACCATGATTTGTTCACGGTGTGGTAAATAAAACTCAAAGAAAATATGATATATTGGGTTGTAGGAGTTGAAAACTCTCTCTATAAAATTATATTCCCTCTCTAGAGTAGTCACAGTTGGGGCGTCACGTAGGTTAATAAGACATGATTGTTTGAAAATACAAACCTGTGTCGTACCTCCATTTGGGCAAGTCTGTACTGTACCCATAGACAAATATTAGCAAGTGAAATAAGATTATAAATTACATATAAATAGAACATGGCATGCATCATTTAAACAAGAAAACAATAAGTGAAGATAAGAAGCTATTCATGCATGAAGGACTCACAACACTAGAATGGTAAGTTCATGCATATTGTATATATTCATGCATTTTGTAAATGTTCATGCATTTTGTAAATGTTCATGAATATTGTATATGTTTATGCACGTTGTATTCATGCATATGAATAATTTATTGTATTGATGTGAATCTTAGCATGAGTGGATGTGCATTAAATTGACCTATTATTTTAATTATGAGCATGATTTTTATATTATAGCCTCCTAAGATATGTATTGCATAATTGATATATCTAAGGTTATGCTTGGATGTATTCTGATATTGTACATTATGCAAGTATGTTATTGCCCACTCAGACTTGGGTTGTCTGACCCTTTTACTTGAATAATTTTTAGGTTCTAAGGTGGTCGAGTGATCCTATGTTGTTCAGCCATTCACGGACTTTGCACACTGCCTGTCGAGGTGGTGGTTTTGGTTTCTTGTGTTTTGAGGGTTTGATTGGCTTGAACATTGGATTTCAAGAATGGTTTCGTAACTAGACAAATGAATAATATGAACTTTATTTTAATTCAATTCAATTAATATAGATGTACTCTGATTTCTGCAATTTAGTTAAGTGTATAGTTTGATGCAGCAATTGTGACAATCCTAATTTATATATTCTGTTGTTTTAAAAAAAATATGAGAAAAAATGACTTATATATCAGGGTTGTTACAGATCCAGCTTAAGAAATTTCTCGTATATAATGTCTCTTGGGTTACCATTAGCATTTTTGGGCACCTCTTAAGGGTTTTCATAACGAACCCTCATTGCTCTTCCCATTAGTTATGTGGTTCGCTCCTCCTTTGTCAAGACATGTTTAAGTCCACAAATTTGCAATAAAAAAGCATAAATCATGTTATGACTCATTGCATCAGGGCTATAAGTGATCACAAATTGAGAAAAGTGACATATACATATTCACATATATACAAAAAGTCTTCAGCATCACTGGTAGAATAAGAAGTCAGCAGAAAACTTGTTTAAACCCTAGGTTTCTTCCATGGGATGACTGAGAACTATTTTAGATAATTTTCTTATATTCCCCATGCACCTTGGTTTGCGCAAAGTATGGTTAGATGGAGGTGAGTTATCAGCATGCAAAGCTTGAGTATGAGTTAGTGAAGTTGGGGTGTAGATGGATGATGTCGAGGTATAGATCGATAAAACACTAGTTAGGTGATACCAGAGTGGGATCTCCATTGTCTGACATGTCTATTGATGATTTAGAAGAAAAGATTTCAATAGGTGATTCTTCGAGATTGTTGAAGTGTGAGTCTGCATCGACAAGGGTTTGTGTTGCTTGTTGCCTTCAGTCATATCCTTCCCTTAGATGACACTCATAGAGGGTATGCCCTACTTCTCCACAAAACTTGCAGTCTATTTGCTCCAAAAGGCAAATATGCTTAGGATGCATTATTTGGCATCAATAACATTCACCCGATCGCTTGAGGATGGTGGTTCTGTGAACCAATCATTGGACATGATGTTCCATGTTATACAGGTTGTTGGATGCCGCTTGAAGAACCGCTTGACTTCTTCGATCAGAGCATTCAGAGTCTCAATCATGTCAATATAAGACATCTACTCAACAAAGTTATTATTATGTCTAGATTATATTAAGTCAAACACTATCAGTATAAACAATAATAATAATTTATAAAATACTTACAATGTGATGTCAGAGGCAAGGCAGATCTTGAACCAAAGCTTCTAGATCTAGGCTTGGATACCATGACTATGATGCCTCTGAATTTCTAACCCAAAATTTTATCAAAAAAATTGATTTTTTTTTAAACCTTTAAACAACAGAAAATGATATTTTAATCTTGGGGTTAAACAAACTCCGGGTGGGTCAAAAGTGAGAATCATCCATGAAAAATTGATGAGTCTAAAAGCCAAAATACTTGTAATTATATGAGAGTTCACGATACAAAATTTTAGGGTCAAAACAATGTATAAACAAAACACTCTAAGTTAACCCCTGATCTATGGAACTCGGGTTCAAGATGATGTTACTGTCTCATGCCATCCACTATTAGTAAGCTAATCACCTAAAATCCCCTTTAAATGGTCAGACTTATGAAAGCCTGATATGTCATTATACCAATTCCAGGTAAATGCACGATAACAGACAACATAATTACATAACTCATAGGTAAGCTTGATTATACAAAACCAGATATTTTAATTATAGCATGAATGTACAAGACTAGATGTCACAGTTAAACTATGAATCTGCAATTTAGGTTTCATAGTTCATCAAGTAGAAAATCATAAATTATTCAGTAGAAAATACATGCTTCCATATATAAAAAGATTATATGGTGTTATTAGGGCATCTCTTCATACAATCAATGTGAGCAAGAAGATCTTTGTTTCGATATTTAATCACGTTATGGGTACTTACAGGGGCAACTTCGAGATAGGACTGAATTGTACGAGGTTTATTATTCTATGTATTTAGCCTATATGACTATCCTACCACAAAAGCCATCAAACGATGGTTTAATGACCGTGAGAGTTTTCCCCAGGGCATTTTTAGTAAGGATGCACCTTCTCTTTCTGCAGAAGTGTGAAAACTGCCAACCTAGGATAAATTTGTGATAGATTCGGTCTCCTACCTTCGATGACCATAGACATCGAGTTATTGCTACTTGATGAGGATGTTTCATCAACAATAATATTCATCGAAGGTGTACCACTTACCCTCTCCAAAGTAAGCATAGTTCTAAATGGATAACATGGATTTTCTTTATTAAGGAGGATTTATCATTATATGTTCCTCTTGTAGGCATTCAGGGCTCGATTGCCCATGTACCCCCCTTCTGGGTAGCCAAAAGTTCCATGATATATATACCCACCCATTCAGTAATTACTTTGGCACTTACAAGCACTTTGTTTGTGTAACCGAATTCCTTTAAGTGTGTGTGTATACATGCATTGTTCATCATTCAGAATTGCTCTAGCCTTATTAACCTTTACGAGTGCTTTGCATATGAAGGTGGATTCAAGTATCACATATGTCATGCATACGAGTGAATATCATAAAATATCGATCACATGCTACACACAATATGATATTCAATTTACATCATTGTGGTTCCTTGAACCTTGGCACTATCTTGAGGTGAACTTATGCATGCACATCCAAATTCTTGGGCTTTACATGTTTACTATCCATATGGCCCTAACTTTATGGTTGATCTAATCATTCATGCGAGCATGAAATAATACTTGTGAAAAATGATTGCCTGCAAGCATAAGATATTATATATGAATTCATGATTTTATGTAAGCTATTGCATGCATGCATGAAATAAGGCATACTAGCCATTATACTTGATTTTTAGAAAAAGAACATGTATTAACATTTTATTCACATAGCTTTTTTTAGAAATGAGGTCAAATAGGTATGGGTCGACTCTTATAAGACATGAGTTGGCCCTTACTAAACAAAATCACTTACCTCAGGTAGGAGTCGACTCTTGCAGCATAGGAGTCAACTTTAAGGCCACCACACAAGTCAAGAGTCATCTCTAGCATGACAAGAGTCAACCCTATCCATAATCCAAACTCAACCATATGAGCAGGGGTCGACTCAACTAACCAAGGGTCTACCCTTGCTATGCATAAAAAATAAAAAGAGTAGACTCTTTTTTCCAAGAGTCAACCCTTACAACAAACTGAATAAGCTAGGAATCAATAAAGCTTCAAAAGCACAAGAGTCAACTCAAGTATAGCATGAATCGACCTTTATGAAAACATGAGTGGACTCATTGCAAAGTATGAGTTGAACTCTAATGGATCAGAAATTTATGGTAGGGGTCGACTCTTGCAAGTGTGCAAGTCAACGACTATTTATTCAAATCGCAAATATAAATTAGAAACACTTCGTAAAATAACATGAGAATTTATGAGCATTTGATATAAAATTCTACCTTAGATTTTTGTGTAGTGTATACGAGATAAGCAAGGAGTTGTGAACGCCCCGGGTCTCCCACTAACGTGTGGCTCGTGAACCGAGGAAGTGTGGAGTGGTATGGGCAGTGGTGAAATGCAACAAGGTGTGGGCTAGTGGCATAGAGTTCAACAAGGAGGAAGGGTGACAGGTTGGGCAACACCACCCGCAGTAGTAGCGGTGGTGGAGCTGGGCTGAAAGAGCAAGAGGGACTTGGCTGGGGTCCTTGTGAACATGGGGTAAGAAAATGTGAGGGTCTTACCATGAAAAAGTGAATCAATGCGAGGAGAGAGAGGTAAAAGCCATGAGTGAGAGCAAGGAGGAAAGGGGGAGTATTTATAGTGTACATAGGTAATTAAGAAGGTGACAAATGTGGGTTGTTATTCAACAAATGGTTAAGGAGGAAGAATACATGCGAGGGCTTATGTGACAAATGGTGAGTTTAAAGGCAAGTGAAGGGTTAGGTTATAAGTGTAATGTTTAAAGAAAAAATGGGTTTTGAATCTGATTTGAATTATGTGTGATCCAATTCAGATTCAAATTAGGGCTTTAGTTAATGTAACTAAGTTCAATTTACCTCTTTTGTTTAATTAAAATTCTACCAAAATAAAAAAAATACCAATATGCCCATAAATAAAAAAGGTAATAACATGCATGACCCTAAGTTGGTAAATTCAGATTGGGTGACTATGACCCTCAGGTCATAATTGTTCTCGTAACCTTTCTTAAAATGAATATTTTACCCCTAAAACATGTTAGGCATGCTCAAAGATAGATTTAACTCTGTTTTTTATGAAATAAAGACTGTTTTCGAAATTTCGATTTGAATGTAATTGAGAATCTTAAAAATAGACCTTGAAATTATTATTTTGCCCTTAACCATCTTTTTATCATCGTAAGAGATTATTGTTTTCAAAAAATCACAATAAATATTCTCATACATAAAAATTTAACTAGGGTGTCCACATTATTTTGAAAAAGATAAAATTATTATGATTGTTATGTTGTAGAGCGTTAGCACTGCAACATTTCATAGAGTAGGTTCAGATAACACTAAACCTGATAGAAAAAAAAATCTCTGTTTTTTCTCCATTCCTCCTCCGCAGAGCATCCGAACAGTAGTTTTGAAAAACTTTATGCGAAGAGGTTAGAGGATGTGGCGGTTGGTCGTCTCTGTTGTTGATGGATCTTCCGGAGCAGATCAGACCTGGTTCTGTTGAGGGATGCTAAACAGATGCAGACGTGTTGTTCCAAGTCGTTGAGTTGCTCTAGGAGCCTCGAGTGGTTTTTGCTCATCATTTTCACCACTTCCTGGATGAGGCTGAGATAGTACTTGACGTCACTGGCGGTCTTGTCCAGAGCCCCCCTGATGAGATCCTTGTCGCTCTGGAACATGGCGCTCAGGCGGATGACCAGGCGGTCTATGGTGATGAGGTAGTTGTTGAGCACGAACGTGCCCTTTGCAGCTGTATCGAGCTGAGCGATCCGGGGGGTTAGCAGCCTCATCGATTCCAGCTGGTTCCTGGCGAAATTGAAGGGAGGCAGGGACGGGAGCAGCAGCAGAGGGGCCGCAACAATGGCAACGAGGGCGTGCGTCGCCACCACCACAGCTGAGGCGGCAACCGCAGTAGTCGCCCCTATCAGGCAAACGCCGGATCCTTTCTTGAGCAGCTTCAGCAAGCGTCGCTTCCGCTGGGTTCGCCTGAGGCCGAGTTCCAGTTGCCTCCCGAGTCGGGAGAAACAGCGGCGCATCCCTTGGAAGCTGTCGGATTGCGGCGGAGAGGGGAAGGGGTTCTGGTTCTCGACGAAGGTGAGGAGGCTTCCGGTGATGTAGTCGCACTGCTGCGGGGCGGTGAGCTCGGAATCCCAATCGCTGGGGAAGAGATCGAGGACGTCGAAGAGGGAGGCGTAAATGGCTCTGGCGTTGTTGACGCTGTCGAGTAGGAGGATGCAGAGATGGGAGGCCTGCTCGCTGCTGTCGAAGAAGGAGGAGATGAGTGAGAGCGTGGTGGTGGTCGCGGCCGTGGAGTTGTGGGCTGCGCGTAAGGCCTCGTCGATGGCGTCTCCGTCGGGTTCGAGGATGTGGGCGGCGGAGATCCTGGTGGAGTCGGCTTGGTGTCGATGCTGCTGGAACTTGGACCAGATCTCGTTGTAGGACTCGGTCTGGAGCGCCTGTACGTACTCTCGGCCGAGGTTGAGAGTGGGAGAGATGACGCTCTGGGCCCCGCTCGTTGAGGTTGATCTTGGCGTCTGGTCTTCGCCGGAGTTCGCAGGTGAAGCTTCTGCCGGTGCCGACCCTGATGGGTGGTGTCGCCGGTGGTCCTCCTGCCGGGGAAACAAGCCTTTGAGCTTTAAGAAGCTCATCAGCTGCTGCTGCCGTCGCCGATGGTTCTCTCTCTCTCTCTCTCTCTCTCTCTCTCTCTCTCTCTCTCTTCTCGAGTGTTCTCGCCTTCACTTATGAGGTGGTATTTCTGGAAGGAGGGAGAGGAAGCATCATCCTTTGTAAAGGTTGACTTGGTTTGGGATCTTGTTGGTTTTGTTTTGATTCCTGCACAAGAAAGAAGCTAAACAGAACCACAGGATAAAAGAACATGTGCAAAAGAAACAAGCGTTACAAAGGCTAAAACGCCTCTTACAACCCCAAGGGTTAGATTAGAAAAAGCAAGGGAAGATAAGGACAGGACAAAACGTTTGTGGGTTTTTTTTTTTTTAAAGTCTAACTGGGTTAAGCGGACCCCTACCAGAACAACAGCCGCCCCATGTGGCAGAGGGATTCCATCCTGGGCCTTCAGCTTGACACAGGACGCTTACAACGTTCGTCTTATTCATACACAATATGATCCTAACAGCATCATTCAGTAAGCCTAGATTGCTCAACCACAAAGTCCTTAATCCTAAATCTTTGATGATGGTTCATCAGATGACATGGAGTATGATCGAAGCAGAACCACTCCCCCGCCTGGAAAAGGACCACCTAACTGCAGTGTATCTCCTGCTGTTCATAACCAGGACAATCACCGAATAGAAGATGTGCAGTATCAAAAGACAGTCATAGGCTGATATTGTTGAAGATTCCACCTAAGACTTTTGAAGGGCTTTTGAAACCATTGGAAGTGCTTGTTATCGACAATGAGCGTTGTTATGGTTCCAAACCAGAGGTATCAAGAGTTGTTGAAACCTCTTTATTGGATTCTTTTGCTGCCCTTATGGGTGGTAATCATCATAAACGAATGGAATTTCAGTTTATTTATGATCACCTTCAAAAATTATGATCTAATGTGCACCATTTACGATTTTGTTCCTGTAAGAATGGTTTTCTTCTCATGTCTGTTGGGTGTGCAGAGGACATGCAAATGATTATGACGCCAGGCGCATGGAAGGTCACTAGAAGGACCTCAGTGGTTAACAAGTGTAGCCCAGAGATGGCTTGGTGGTTACAGCTTCCGCAGATGATTCTAATATGGATCCATTTACTGAATCTTTCCCCTGAGCCATGGTCTATGGATGTATTTCGTGGTATAGCCGAGTATTTAAAAGCCAAACTTATGGAGATTGATCATTGTACAAAGAGTAAAAGCAGAGTTCTCCCAAGTTGCAATCTGTTCAGATTCAAACTGAAGCAGAAGAATTTCCCAACAAGTTATTTATGAATCTACCTTCACTTTTTGTGATACGTATGGTTTTACGTACCATCAAGGAGTTTGCCTATACATGCATGTTTCTAGAACTAATCATCACAAGCCATTCAAAGCTTAAAAACAGTTAATTATACCAGCAATTGAACATAATTATCGGTAGGATTCTGACTGTCAAAGTCAGGTACATCAAGCATCGACCACAGAAGGTCCTGCAGAATGTCACCACAACCTTGGTCTTCAGGAGAGACGCCATTTGATGAATTTTGTTGTCTTGCTACAGGGCACAAATTTTCAGCACCACAACCACGACCACCAGCAGCAGTAACAATAGGAGAATTGTACTCAAGCACGCCCAATTGCTCAACAGTGTCATTGATGTTGTCACCCGACTCTTCTGGCCATTCTTCCTCTTTGAACGGCGGCCCATATTATTCCCCATTTTTAGGTCCAGGACCGCTCTTCCTCTAAATCTTATAGAGAGCAAAAGAATGCTGCAACAGTTAAGGAGAAGGCACTAGTCAGATTCACATTGAGATGCTAAAGAACACTGCCAGGTGAATCCCAAGCAAAGAAAGAAACTACCTGCACGTCCTTGCAGTGATTGAGCTCCTCCTCGTCCATGGTGTACTCATGCATTACCCAGTCGGTGTGCTCGCCCTTGGGAGCACGACCAATGTAGTAAATCAGTCTTCTTCATACCCACCGTTCGAGAGTTGACAGAGATGACCCGATCTTTCCCTGTGGCCTTCCAGTAGCCAGATTTTGTGGCCCGGTTTGATCTCGCACCATTCGGGTGCTTCCTATCCCTAGGGCTAAAGAAATAACACTGCCTGTCGCCATTCTTTATCAGAGATTTATCTATGTGATCGAGAAGCGGGAAACGATTCACAACAAAGAAACAATAGCATTCAAAACAAAGGGCATATGGAAGGAAGAAGGGGACAGTTGGTGGGAGATGTTACCAGGCAGGTCCCAAGGTTCAGATTTGTAGACATCGATCTCGGCGATGACGTCGAGCTTGAGTCTCCGGTTGCAGATCTTTCTCTTGAGGTAGTACTGGACGATTCAGATAACCGATGGAAGCAAAACAGCAACCAACCACGACTTACAGAGGGATAAAGGCAACTCTGTTCCCTCCATCCACTTTCCCCGAGAAGATCAATCAAGTGAGAAAGGTGATCGATGTCGAGCGTTGCTCCAAATCGGAAGATTAAACCTGGCTGATTGCTCTACCCCAGAGAGAAGATCGCCTCCGCTTTAAAAATTCCTCCCTATTTTTCCTTCGCCAGTTCCCCTCCCCCCCCCCCAACAACAAGAAAGGTGTGGGGAAGGAAATAGAAACCAACCAAGTAACCCAACCCCTGCACACAAAACACCAAAGAACAACTCCAATCAGGCGACAACTTATTTGCTGTAATCAAAGAAGAAAAAGAGAACATACGACTTATTTGCTGTAACCAAAGCGGAAAAAGAGAACCATGCTCTGTCTGACTCCCGATTACAAAGACAACCCAAAGAAAAAAAAACAAAGGATGAAGGAGACATATGCACCTTTCCTGACGGCCCGAGCGGTCGGGAGAACGCTTTCCCCGTCCCACCCTATGCAAAACCCAACAGCCACAGCGACGGCCACCAGCAGCAGCACCTCGCTCGGGCCCCCTCATGTTCTCTGCATGGCTGTGCCTCCCTCCCATTATGCCCTTCCTTGAGGACCAAGCCGTCTCTTAACCATGGTTAACAGGACAAAGGCTCAAAGTGTAAGGCCCCTAGACCCTAACCCCAAGTCTCACCAAACCTCCACAAGAAGTTTTGAGGTAGCTTCTCTGACTTTCCCTTCGTGGTTGTTGAGCTGATTTCTTTTTTACTTTTTATGAGAGGAACCTCACCGAGAACAGGGCTGCTTAATGGGCCCGCCGCCGCATGCGAGGTAGGGTCACCAACACCCAAACCCTTACCAAGCTAGTTAGTTGAGCTGCCTTAATTTTTATTTACTTAGGTCATTTTTGATGTCCCACAGTGTGGATGAACTTTCGCATTAGGTCAGTTTTGGGTTATGTCACATGGGTGCGGGTGCGACATAGGTGCAACTGAATTTTAAATTTTTGGACACGGGGACACGGATATATATATATAATGTTCAGTCTTTAGCGGTAAAGACTCTGCACAGTCTTTCTCTCTAAAGATAGAAGTATACAAAAATATATGAAAGATATATTTTTTTTAGTTTTTATACATTTTTTGTCCTAAAAAATGAACAAAATAGACTCGGTCAACGTTGACCGAGTCCAAAACAAGGACGGACTCGGCCTCGACTTGTTGACCGAGTCTGACTCGACGTTGACCGAGTCTGGGCCATGTTTGAAGCCGCACTTGTGTCGACTCGGGTGCGGCGCCTCCTTAGCCGAGTTCGTGTGACATAGGTTTTGGGATGACAGTTTAAAAGTTCAGAAGTTGTTTGAAAAGGACTTTTAAACATTAATAGTGTGTTTGGCACATTAGTTAAGAAAGCCTTATAAAATATTGTTTTTGTAGTAAAGGACCAACTTACCCTCAGCCTTCTAAACTGGGCACAATTTGGGTTGGGTATAAGTTAAATCCACCTAGCCCAACCTGAACTCAACTCAAGGTGGGTCGGGTTTAGTCATGGGTCAGGACAACCTGAACCCAACTCGAGGTGGGTCTGGTCTAGGTCCATTTTACATCCATAAAATTGTGCCAATCTTATTCATATGTTAAAAAATATTAAAGTTATTAGCAAAACACATGACATGAATACAAGAGCATGCATGCATTGGTTACATAATTGTACCTTCTAAAAATAAACTATATGCCCTCTTTGTACACTTTCCTGTACCACCCACTAAGATTTTAACATCCCTTGTTTTCCATAAAAAGTGAACTATGAGGAGAAAATAAGTGTTTGAGTGGATTTTTGAAAGTTATAGGCCTAAAAGCACTTAATTATATCACTTCTCACCTATGTCACACGGACTCGGCTAAGGAGGCGCCGCACCCGAGTTGACACGCTCCGACACGGGTGCGGACACAGACACGGACACGGCCCGGACTCGATCAATGCCGAGTCAAACTCGGTCAACGAGTCGAGGCCGAGTTCGTCCTTGTTTTGGACTCGGTCAACGTTGACCGAGTCTATTTTTGTCCATTTTTTAGGACAAAAAATGTATAAAAACTAAAAATATATATCTTTTATATATTTTTTATATACTTCTATCTTTATAGAGAAAGACTGTGCTGAGCACAGTCTTTACCGCTAAAGCTTGTGCATTAGATATAAATTTTTAAATATATATATATATATATATATATATATATATATATATATATGCGTGTCCCCGTGTCCAAAAATTTTGAAATTCAGTCGCACCCATGTGATATAGCTTCTCACTGAGACAATCCAACCAAAAAAGCAACCCCAGTAGATGGAATACAGGATGACCCATAAATGAATTGTGCTACTGTGAACTCGCTCGCTTCTTCTAAATTTGTGATAACCTTGTGTCCTGGCCATTGCATCCTTTTCCCAACAGCAGCCCCATTAAGGATAACGAGAAAAATTGATAAGCAAGATCTGTTACAGTGATTCAGGGAGAAAAATAACGAGTATGCACTATGAAGTAATAAGAAGACCATCAAGTGGGATATAAAAAAAGGGTCTTGATTTGCATGTGAAATATAAGAGTATTCAATTGGATGTTTGATGGCTGTAACAGAATAAAGTGGACCGCAAATCCAAATGAGAAATGTTGCAAAAATTTAAGCATATGAAGTGGGTGCATTATTCGAGCATTTCTACAGTGATGGACAATGAAATCTAGATGAGAACAGCATATACTATGACTGCAATAAGAACATCAGAATGTACTATGATATAACATGTACTATGAGTGCAGTAAGAACATTCCTGTAGCAGTGAAGATATCACAAATGATACAACATATACTATCTACTTTTCATAATAGTTAGCAGAAAAATTTCATAGATATCCAAGAGAAAAAATATATTCTTGCTTCCTATAAATGAGAAGAACCTTCTTCGGTCCTAAAAGGAGCCAGTGAGAGCCTAATCCTAGTGTAACATACATGATCTTTACAAACTACATCAGAAGTGAACATATTATGCAAGCTACTATAATAGCTAATGGCTTTTTGTGTGAAGGAATAAATAGCTCATGAATTTATTAAAGTAAGCATTGGTAGTTTTTGTTAATTGTGGTTATAGATCACAAAAAGGAGAAACTCAGAGTCTACCTGGCCAGGAACAAAATCAATGTAACAATACAACTTGTACACCCAAACTTGCTAGCATAATAATACACTTGGGAAAGAAGCCAAAGGCTTGTTGGAAACCTCAATTAATTTATGAAAAATAATCAGAAGAAAATATGGAGGCAACCCCAGCTTGACTCTTCCAAGTATATGCTAATAGAGTGGACAGATATGGCATGCATAATCATATGGTCAATAGTTTCCCCTCCTTTTTATACGCTGGGGGACTAACATTGGTCGATATGCCAATGGCAAGTTAAAAACTTCTTTTTTATAATTTTATAGCAGTTCATAATAAGATATGAAATGAAAAGTGATCAACTAATACAAATGCAATCCTACAAATACAAATGCTTCAATGATGCAAAACGAGTATGAAATACATTCACTAATGAGAAGCATTGTACAAAAAGTGACAAATTTTCAGATCTGGCATAGTTTGAAAAACATAACAAAATATGTAGCAGGGTTTGATAATAGAGCCAAGAAAGAAAAAAAGGATACATTCATTAGAAGCATTTCCCCTTAAAAGTGACAAATTACCACCACAACATTAAGCACTGCACTTAGTAAGTTAGATAAGCTCGTGTGGCACTAGGCTAGATAGGCTTATGTTAACAAATCCCTAAAATACCAAGATGTACAACTTCAAATAAGACCATGTTTTTCCTTCAACAGGTTTCATGTCTAAAAAGGAAAAGAAAAATACCACAGGTGTAAAATCAGGTCATTTCTTAGTTTCTTCTTCACCTAAATCAAGGTAGTATGCATGAAAGCATTTTTAATGCTCTTGAACTCTAATAGAAAGAATCATGCAGAAAACAGTACATAACATTCACTTCTCAATTGTCCATGACTTTCACCAACTTGGCATTCTTAAAATTAAGATCAAGAAAAAAAGTCACAAATATGTACCATAAATACAGAATACTGGAGATACTTTGATATCCATGTCACATGAGTGAAGTTGTTGCATTACCTACTATCTCTTTGCAGTAATTAGCCCGAACTCTTGTCTCCTCAAAAGATAACTATGCATCTCAGGCCATGGTCCAAGATTAAAACTTGAGTAGATTCACACCAATAATGTGCCCCAAATGTAGTCCCAACTTATGTTCCTACAGTGCAACTGAAGAGCCCCTTAAACCAATGATGATGCATTCTATATGTCAGCCAAAATTGTAGCTTGAAAAATTGAAATTAAGCAAAAGGTTATAGGGATCAAATACCAAAACAATCCAAGCACTAGGTCGAGAAAGGATTTTATCTGGGCTTCCATATTAGACTTTCCCTAGAATCTTCTACGAATACACCCCAATTTATAGCAGAACAAAGAAGATCGATGGTCACCACTCAAACCAACAACCTGTTTGATCGTTGCCAAAATAACCTAGCATAAAACGCAAGCAAAACACAATCGAGAATAAATGGAAAACCTTAAAATAACTCAACATAAAAAGCAAGCAAAACACAATCTAGAATGAATGGAAAACCCTAAAATAACTCGACATAAAACACAACATAACATAAAAATTTTCATATAAAATACAAGCAAAACTAGGCATTTGTTATTTTCTACAATGAATAATTCAAATACAACATCAACAAGCAAATCACATATAAAACCTCAATTTTTTTCACATAAAATTCAAGTAATCAGTCAAAACACGATGTATCCACATCTGAAACCCTAAAAAAACATAAATAATCTCAAATAAATGGAAAACCCTAAAATAACTCCATTCTTGTGCAAATTTTTTTTTGAGAAAAACATCAACCACAACCGTGAATTACACCATCAGTCAAAATAGAGAGAGAGAGAGAGAGAGAGCCTGAGCATCTGCACCAGCAGCCAATGATAAATCGGTCGAGAGAGTACCTGAGTGTCTGGCACTCTGAATTGAAATCGAGAGAGAGAGGGAGATGACCTACGTTGTGTTTTTATAGTGATGGCATACCGAATTTTTTAGGTATTGCAGGGCTATTGATGATGATGGCATAGCGTAATCTCCTTCCCGCTCTTTCCCACACGTGAAGAACTGTTCCTTGCCATGGGAAGGAGCCCTAACAAGGGGTCTTTCTGGAATATAATGGGACCCACGCCTGGAAGGGCTTCAGCCTTAATAAGGGGCGCCAAACGCGGCCTTAATCAATGGGATAATTACAAAAAGTGTCGCCAACTTATCGAAAGTGTGCTCAATTTTTTCGTTTTTATATTCAATTTCTTTTCTTTTGTTTAAAGCATTTCAAAAATTAAAAGCCTATAAAAAAACACTTGTAATTTTTTTTATTTCAAAGAAAATTTTATTGAAGGGTCTAGTTAATTTCTTTTGGCTAAATAGTGGGCCAATGATTTATTTTAGGACCAAGCATGTAATTAAGGAAGTGCCAAGTAACATGTTTAGGTAAACAACTTAAAAGTTATGGGCCTTTAGCAATTTACTCTTAATCAATTTATTTATTCATTCCAAGGGTGAGTGGGTTGAGGGTTGAGAAGTCTAAAATATGTCAAACAGGGCTTGGGAGAAAATTTGGTTCTCCCCAATGGTGAAACAAAAAATTCTAAAATTTTGTGGGTTGGTTCTAGACACCTAAAGGTAAGGTTGGTTCAAATTCCAGGGTTAGGGGATATGAAAATAAGAAATTACAAATTTTTTAAGTGGTTGGATTATTCAGGTAAGGACAGGGGTAAGCAGGTACAGTTCAGAATGTCAAAATTAGTTATGTGCACCGAAGACTCGGTTAGCTTTGAAATTTGGAAGGTTGGCTAAAGACACTCTAAAGTACCTTAGGTTAAAGAATCAGGAGCAAGATTTTTTTCAAGTCTGGTGGGTTTTATAGAGACTGCAAGATTTAGGTAAACTTAACTGTGTTACCACAGGTTCAAACTAGGTTGGGTGATAAGGGAAAGGGATTCAGACCTATTTAGACTACATAGACCAAGAGATCAAACTAGGTTGGGTGATGAGGTTAACTTTACCATAAGAGGCTTGGGACATCTGGATCACACTAGCACTATGAGTTTGGCCATGCATAGACTTGGTTGGACCTTGAGCAGTACCCGAAGACCCAGTCAAGGCTTCACACAACTTATGAAAGGTCAAAAAAACAAAGAGGAAAATAGAGAAGGTGAGAATTAGAGAGCTAGAGAGAGAACTTCAAATTTTTAATCATGCTAAAACAGAGAATTACATGGCCTTTATATAGGCATAGACCTCATGAGTTTTTTACACAAGTTTAATAAAATATTAGAATTCTTTTAAATTTGGTTAAACCTCTTTGGACTCCAAGTTGACTAAGCTATTTCTAGAATCATGACCTCCAAAAATAGCCCAGCTCTATATCACCACTTTCTCTTTCTTAGTACCCTCATAATCATCCTTCAAGAGGGTTTCATGGCCCTCTAACTTGGCTTAAAATAGGGGGATGTCCCTTGGGTGGGTTCTACAAAGCCCAATTGTCCTAGGCAGCTAGAATTTTAGATTCAGGTCTACCTGATCTGTAACTTTTCCTCTCCCTTGGGTTTTGCCTAGTCCACTATGCAAGAATTTGGGATAATGCTTTCGAAGGTTATAGTTGAACTCTTAAGTTGGTACTCCTTTATGACAAGTTACAACAGAAAGAACATTCAATTTTGCTTCCTCTATTCACTAAGATAAGGCATCAGTGACACAAATTTTTGAACCCTTCTTATATTAGAGTTCAAAACCGTACCCCATCATTTTGGTGACCCATTTTTATTGAAGCAAGGTTGAGACACGTTGTTTCATGAGATACTTAAGACTCTTACGGTCAGTGTGGTATGGTTTTCATTTCAAAAACACCAATATGATGGTAAGCATTTTCTTCTCGTACGTCGACAAGGTCTTGACATGGTTGGTGAGGCTTTTACTTATGAAAGCCAATGGGTGGCCTTCTTGGATTAAGATTACACCAATTCCGTTGGAAAATTCTGTTAAGGCCAACATGAGGGCCTTGCACATGATTTGCTTGAGCTTCTTAAAAGCAAGTTCGGACCCTTCTGACCATGTAAATACATTCTTTTTAACATTACTGTTAAGGGGGAGCAATAATGCCATAATTTCGTATAAACCTTTGATAATACCTGGTGAGTCCAAGGAATCTTCTCAATACTTTGATGAATGCAGGCTTAGGCCAAGAGTGCATGGCCTCGATCTTTTCAGGATCTGAGCTTATATTTTGTTCGTCCACAATATGGTCCCAGTAGAAGAATCTAGGGTGTCCAAAGTTAAATTTGGACCTCTTGGCTATAATTTGGGCTCTCTTAAGATGTCTAGAACCGCCCTCACATGCTCTAAGTGATCTTCCCAAGTTCGGCTATAAATCAAGATGACATCGAAAAATATGAGAACAAACTTATAGAGCATTGGCTGAAATACATCATTTATGACTATTTGGAATATAGCTGAGACATTTGTTAATCCAAAGGACATTACTATACACTCAATTTATCCAACATGAGTCCTAAATATCATCTTGTATAGTGAATATAAAATCATCATATATGGTCCTTCTTTCGCACCAATAACACTGGTAAAGAATAGAGGTTCAAACTTGGCCAGATCACCCTACTAACAAGCATCTCCCAGATAAGTCTTTCGATTTTATCTTTTTGGAAATGCACGTATCTGTATGGTCTAACACCCATTTGTCAAACACTCAAAATAAGGGCAATGTGATGGTCCTAAAATCTTTGGGGAGGTAGGGAGGTTGGTTCAATAAACACATACTCAAATTTGACAAGAAACCTCTTCATTTCGGGAAAAACCTCCTTCACTTCTTCATCACCCATTTGATCCTTCACATTAATCCTATAAGGACATCTTAAGTAGCTCTATATATTTTGAGAGCTTTATCCAAGCATATTTTATCTCCTCCCTTAGGTCTATGGACCTTTAGACATATCATTTTTTTGACCTTGCCAACATATATTTTCATCTTGCTAAAATTTCACTTAACTTTTTCAATGTTACAAAGCCAATTCATTCCTAACACTACATCGACACCTTTCATGCGAAATACATAAATATCCAATTTGACTTGGATGTTTGAAGATCCAACTCTACATTGGGGCTCACACTAGCACATTTGAGATGATTGTCATCCCCAACCATAAAATCGAAAAGTGATTGCTCCTTAGAATGGCCACCCATAGCTTGCATGAGGTCTTCCCGCACAAAGTTATGGGTTGATCCGGTGTCGATGAGCGCTTCTACAATTTATCCTGACACTGTTTTGCCATCATGGGTTTGGGATATATACACCAGCAAATGCATGGTAAGATCTTTCATGTCCTTATTAAAAATCCTTGCATGTTTCATGATTGTTACACACTTGTTCTTCGCTTTTGCCCTCGCTTTCACACACAATGTACATTCTTGTGATCGTTGCAAAAAAATTTTTTTCCTTTTTTTCTCTCTTTCTTTTTTTTTCTGTTATTTTTCCCTTTTTGAAGGGAAAAAAGAAAGAAAGAAGAGAGAAGAGAAAGAAAGAAAGAAAGAAAAGAAACTCATTTGCAAGGTCTCACTTGACCTTTATTTGAAAAAAAGAATTGAAAATTTACTCACCTCCATTTTTGAAAATTTGTGGGAAAAATGGAGAGATAGGATTCGCTCATCGGTACGAGGTTCAACCGTTCCTGGCATCTTTACCAGGGGTAATTGAACCATGGATCGAATTAATGCCTTTTGCTTTGCCTAAATTTGTCTAAATGATTATTCTGAAATCCTAAAATGCATATCGAATCATGCTTGTGTTTATGAGAATGCAAAAATGTATGCACTTGAGAAATGCTTCAGAAATCTTGGGTTTTTCCCAAGTGATTTTGAAATTGAATTTAAACTTGGAAATGAATTTGGAAATTAGAAATAGAATTTGAAATCAGAATGGAATTTCAAAGTTGAATTAAACTTTGAAATTGGGATATTGAATTAATTTTGAAATTGAATTTTAAACTTGGAAATGAATTTGGAAATTGAAATTGAATTTAGACTTCGAAATTAAGATTGAAATTGGATTGAGAATAGAATTTTGAATTTGAAATTAGGAGTGAATTTGAAAGTTGGAATTTGAAATAAGTGGTAATTTGAGAATAAAAGGATAAATCTGAATTTTCAGATGAAAGTTGAAAATGTTTTTGAATTTAGAAAATAACAACTGAGTTTTTGAAAGTTTGTTTCAAAATCACTTGAATTTTTGGAATATTTGAAATAATATGAAAAAGAATGCAATTCTATCCTAAATGATGAATGCTTTGAAATTTATTTGAAGATTGAAATTTAAAAACATATTTTATTCTTTAGAAGAATTGAAATAAGATTAGAATTATAATATATTCATGACTATAGTCACAAATATATTATAATACAATCTATATTTAAATTCTAATAAAGAATAAAATAAATTTTGATGCCTTTATAGGATTTAAAATGAAATTAACTTTTAATATATCCATGACTATAGCTACAAATATATCTCAAATTAATTCACATGTTAAATTCTGATAAAGGAAAGAATATTTCAGAAAAATATAATGATTTTCAAAAGAGACCCAAGTGAAGGTCAAATGTTATTCCATAAAAGATAAAAATCCTAAGTATTGTTCACATTTTGACTATGGTCATAAATGTGAATCCTTTACTTAGAATTATTTATCTCTTATTAGAAAGGTGCATGTGTCATTCATGTTTCACCATTGTGGATTTTTTAAATAAAAATGAGATAGAACAGGTAATTATGAGAATTATATGTTCATACATTCTATTCTAAGTTGAAGATGTAAATTCTCATTAATGTCTAACTATTACAATCTTGAATTGAATTTGAAATCATGAAACTCCTTTAAAAAAAAGAAATTGACATTTCTACATCTTTCCTGCAAAACAGAGTTAGCACAAAGCAAGATTGCAAAATATGGAGGATGATGGAGTATATTAGACAAAGTCTAAATGTTATGCTTATACTAAATGAAAAATGCATATATGAATGCATTCATCTAAATGCATACTGAAATGTGTTTATCTAAATGGAAATGCATTTTATCTCAATGCATATGAGGGTGTAACAGTGAAAGTAAAGGGGTTATGCAAATGATACATGCAATGAAGGTGTAACAGTAGATAAAGACCAATGAGAGGGTGTGGTTGTGAAGGAGTGATAGGCAACAATGTGTGATGAAGTGTATACAAGTGCAGGTGATTAGTGCAGGGGATAGGTATAAATGTAGTGAGGATGCTACTGTGTTGCAGGAGGTAAGTATGAATGCTATGTAATGTTGTGCACAGGTGCTGCTGTGGAGATCACAGTAGGTGGTGTACTTGTGATAAGGGGTGCAAGTGTACAACAGGTGAGAAATGTGCTAAAGATGAGTGCAGGGGATATATTAGTGATATGGTAGTGATGGTACACAATTGTAGCAGATGTAGGTATGTGGAAAGGTGACAGGTGCTAATCTGCTACAAGGAGTAAGTGGGTGCAGCAGGCATGTGATAACAAGGGGTGCAGTTGAGTTGAGTGGAGGTTACACAGGGTGCCGCAGGTGGAGCATAATGGAGGTATAGCTGGAATGTGGTGATAGCTATGAGTACTATGGTTGTGGGTGTTATGTGAGTGAAGTATAAGTGATGGGAAAATACTGACAGCAAATATGTTGTGTTGTGAAAGTGGTGTAAATAAGTGTGGTAAGTAGCAGTAAGTGATGGGCAGCGAGGAAGGCAGGTAAGTTGAGAGGCAATTGAGACAAATGACATAGAAGGTGTAACAGGAAAAAATTCAGCAAGTGGTGGTGTGAGGTGTTGTAAAAAGTGAGTGTAAATGTAGTGATGCAACAGGTAATACAGGAAGTTAGTGTATGTACGTGATTAGTGAAGGTGTACAGGGGGGTTGTAATAGTGTGGAGATGGGTATTGGAATGTGAAGGCGTGTTGTAGCAGCAATATGTAACAAAGGGCCTGCCACCTCTAGCCTTGACCTGATATACATGCTTGTTGGTAACACCACAATTACATTAATATATGCACACAAAAAGAAAATCCAACTGATCTGAGACACTTTTCGTGCCACTTTTTCTCAAGGGAACTTTGATCCATCTTTCCTTATGCAGAGGGAAACCAAAGTCAGTTTGTAACTTGTAAGGCTTCTTTACAAATTTTGGAGGTTGTCACACATGCACCAACAATGCTCCCAACACAAGAGTCCATGAAATCGTTAACGTGATAGAAGATGAAGTTGGAGATGGTGAAGAAGAAAAATTTGATGACAAGACCGAATAGGCACCATCTCGAGTAGCTACAGGTGCAGAACCTTCAACACTCTTGTCTGGAGCTATTGCAGACTTTCTTGGAGGACGAATATGAGCAAAATAACCAACCTGCAAAGCTGATCCTGCAGGCAAGCCGAATAATGGGGCAGGAGGATCCTCTGGCAGCTGCTTCGATGTAGAGGGAGAAATTCTTGGGGCCACATGGGCATTTGTTTTATGACCCAAAGTAGATCCAGTATGGCACTAGGATGGAGGTGGTGCCCGGTGGAATTGGTGGTGAACAAAATTAATTGTGGGGTGTTGATTATCTCATGAATGCAACTGATGAACATGGAATGCAGGAATATAATGAATGAAGATAATGCTACGGTGTAAATGCTATTAAATACAATGCTGCACT
The DNA here is from genome assembly GCF_984573655.1 of Nuphar pumila. Classification (NCBI taxonomy): domain Eukaryota; kingdom Viridiplantae; phylum Streptophyta; class Magnoliopsida; order Nymphaeales; family Nymphaeaceae; genus Nuphar; species Nuphar pumila. The sequence goes on along the minus strand of NC_143263.1, from coordinate 82,927,105 downwards.
GGAAAAAAAACATTCAAAATGCAGAGAATCCAATTGCTGCAATGCCTATCAAAATAAAGAGGATATAGAAAATACAAGTCGATGAATATGCAGTCAAAGAAGAACAAAAATAAAACGATATAGCTTGAAAAATATGATGGAATACGAAATGTGATGATCAACAAGAAAAAGAAAAAGGGAAAAACGTGTGTAATGCAGAAGATTAGATGGACATGAGGTTGATGTTGTGAACCCAACAATAATGCGACATGAATGGGAAAAATAAATCGACACCAATGTTCATGAAAAACATGAAATGCAAGGGATACTACAAGGACGAACCCAATGATCATGTACACAGTGCGTGTGTGCATACTATGGGATGCGAGAGATAAGGATGGTGCCACAGTATGAATATAAATTAACATTCAGAAACACTATCAACGAAGACAGGAAATGGGATATAACATGAACAAATACAATCATAGATGAGGATGATATGCTGTAAGGGGTTGGGCTTAAGAAACAAAATCAGGGGAATGAACGCTCTTCTTTGATCAGCTAGAGCAAATATGCTAACAACTTTCCAAAATGACAGAAAACAAGAAATGAAATTTTGCAGGTTCAAAACGTGAAATCACTAATGCCAATAAAATTTGATGAGTAATAATACAATGGGATTTTTGAATATCATGCGGGGATTTGAGATGCAGATGAACCACACGACAATATGATGTGGATTTATTGGTCCATTATGCAGAATACACATATGATGGTTGAGAGCAAGAGGATAATGTGTCAGTACAATGAAATTGCAATAACAATGCAAGAAAAGGAACAAGATGATGCATGGCACGATGAATGTGAAACGGAAAGTATCAAGTGAGTGGATGGTGCTAATCGCAATTGATCAGTAAACACAGATGGGAATCTGATTATGCATACGGTGTTGAGAATAAACACTGCAGTGCTGCTTCAAACAAAATAAAAAGTAAAAAGAAAAAGGAAAGGGAAGAACATATAGATCGTTGAATGAGATGTTGGATGATAGCATGATTAGATCAAACACAGGGGAGATTAATGTTGTTGTACAAGAGAATGAACAGAAATGCAAGTCTCGAACTGAATTAAGAATGCAAAAAAAAAAATTTGAAAAATCAAAGTATGGAAATCATATAAAATTGCAAAGATAATAGAAAATATCGGAATCTGAGGATTCCATTGATGTTGCACAGAGGTAGATCAATGTTGCTATAAGCAACTCAATGCTACCAAAGGTGCTTTAGTGGAGTAGGGGCAAGGAACAGGAAAAGAATAAAAAAAAAAGATAAAAGAGAGAAGAAAGGGGGGGGGGGCTTACCATAATTATGTTGGAGCTCTGGAGGTTGAAGATGAATCCGACTTCTTCAGTCGACCAGAAGGAAAAAACTAGAAAAAAAGAGAAGAAGAAACAGGGGAAAGAGGAAGAAGGTAGAGAAAAAAAATGGGGAAGAAGAAGAGGGATCGATAGGGAGAAGAGGCAATGCCTTGATCGAAGGTGGAGGGGTGAAGAAGCGATCGATCGAGAGGAAGAAGAAGGCAATGGGGAGGTGAAGAGGCGATCATCGAGAGGGAGAGGTGAGAAACGGATTTACAGTGGAGAGGTGAAAGGCGAATCCAGAATGCGCAAAAGAGGGAGGGGTGAAGACGATGGAGATCATCGACTCCTTCGACTTTGTTTTATAACAGAAGGTCGTTAGGCTTATTTCAAAAATGGTCCTTTAGGTTTTTAATTTTTTTTGAAAAGAGGGTCCTTTTACAAGAATTTTCAGAAAAAGAGGCTTAGGCCAATTTTTGAAATTCTTTTTTTCTTTTTATATATTTTTTTTAAAGGAAAAACCTAGAAGGACACACGAGGAAAATATGAGGATTTTTAGGAAATGGGATTCTAACGAGTTTTTTAGAAGTTTTTATAAAATATTTGTTTTAAAAATTGAGGTTTTTGCAAAAGAAGATTTTATGAAAATATAGGGTTAAATTTCAGAATTTGGGTTTCAAAACAAGCCTGGATCTGAGATTTTGAGAGAAAATTGAGATTGGATCCAGATAAATTATCTGAGAAAATACAAAGAATTTGATTTTTTTTTATTCTTTTTTGAAAAATAAAAGATTCAGAATCAGAATCGGATTCAGATATCAGATCTGGATCCGAGATTGGGTCAAATATGGAATTTGAGCTTGAATTTCGGATCTTCAATCAGTGAAACCGAGAAATGAATGGAATTTTAATCAGAAGTTGACTCGATTATTCAAAAGATGGAGGTCAGGGGATTTTTTGAAAAAATTGGGGTGTTCACAATTCTAAATGATTTACATTTGTACTTAAGATCCTATTTTTTATCACAATTATAGCACAAACCCTTATTGTTCTTATCTGCCATTTGAGTCTTACAAATGAATTTGGTCTTCACCTTATAACCAAATTTTATTTTGGCTACCTCTTCCTTACTTGGTTTGTGGTTTTTAGACCAGTCGAAGGGTCGACTAGGCCTTTTTATAAAGGTTGACTTTCTTAATCTCACATTCACCACCATAGCTTTTATGAAATATTATTCGAGGATCTGGAAGTTCAGAGCCATGAGCTTGACCAATATGTCATCCCTAAGTTCTCCCACAAATGCGCCTATCAAGGCAGTTTCAGACAAATTCTTACACATGATACATAGATCTTTAAATTCTGCTTGATATTCTTGGACAAACGTCTTGTGATTGATGTCTTTCATTTCAACATTATAGTTCGCATAGGATGAGGGTCTAGTTCTCTTTCAAACTCGAACTAGATAGGCATCCCATGGCATTGCTCACGCTATCAGAATCTTCTTAAAGCTTCACCATCGAGATGAGTCATGACACATCCTAATTGTTTTTCAAGCGAAATTGTTTGGCTTATAAAGTATTGTTTGGCCTTATGCATCCAGTCTTGTGGGTTTTTTTTTGTGAAAGCGAAAAACATAATTTTTATTGGATGCGAAAGAGAAACACCAAAAAATTGCATTCTAAGGATCGTTCTCCACTTTCCTAGATGTGCATCCTCATCTTTCGAATCGACATGCTCATTGCAGAACCCGCTACCATGTTTATCTGATAAAAATTATTATTGAGCAACTTGAAAGCTCTCTTGGAGTTGTTACATCATGTTCGTTATTTGTTGGAGGTTAGCTTCAAGACCGATCATGCGATTTTCAACACCACCAAACTTGGTGTTGATCTCTTTAGTGAATTTGTTGATAAACTCAAGATTTTTATCTCCAGTGTTTAGTCCTGAGTTTTCTTAGGTGGCATGGGGGATTTTCTCTTATACCAGTTGACATGTGTATGGGTTGAGGGTTTGGATATGGGAATGGGCAAGTCTAAAATGAGTTAACTCATGTGGACAAGATGGCTGGGTTCATATAGGGTTGGGAAGAAAATTTGATTATTATCAATGGTATAATAAAAAAATTTGAAAATTTGTGGGTTGGTTCTAGACACCTTAAGTTAGGTTTAGTTCAAATTTCATGGTCATAGGATGCAAAAATAAAGAGTTACTATTTTTTTAAGTGGTCGGATTATTCGGGTCAAGATAAGGGTAAGCATGTTATGGGTCAGGCAGTCTGGATTGTAAAAATTAGTTTTTTGCATTAGAGACTCAATTAACTCTAAAACTTGGAGGGTTGACTAAGAACACTTTAAAGTACCTTAAGTCCAAAAAACAGAACCACTCTTCATAATTTGGGCTAGGGGATTTTTTGAAGTCTGATAGGTTTTATAGGGACTACAGGATTTAGGTAAACTTAACTAGGTTACTACAGGTTCAAACTAAGTTGAGTGACAAGGGAAAGGGATTCAAGCCTAATCAGACCACAAACCAAGTGAGGAATGTTTCAAGAAGGTTGAATCTGCCGGATTAGGTCAACTTTCTCAAAGGAGGCTTCGGATGGCTGGATCACACTGTCACTATGAGCTTTGCGGCAGGTAGACTTGGCTGGACCTTAGGAAGCACCTGAATACCCTTCACATGACCTACAGAAAGTCAAGTAACCAAAGAGAGAATGATGTGATTGAGAGAGAGAGAGGAACATGTGAGACAGAGAGAGCTTTAAATTTTCATTCATGCTGGAAAAAAAATTACACGGCCTTTATATAGGCATTCTTTACCCAAGTTTCATGAAATATTAAACTTCTCTTAAATTTGGTTAAGCCTCTTTGAACTCCAAGTTTACTCAAGAAATAACTCAACTTCTTATCATCACTTTCCTATTCTTAGTACCCTCCTAACCATCCTTCAAGAGGGATTCCTGCCCCTCTAGCTGGCTAAAAATAGGACGACGCCTCCTGTGTGAGCCTCACCATGTCCAGATGCCCTAACCGTAGATTTCGAATCAGGGTCTACCTGAAGACAGACGCCACCATCCCGCAGTCTGCTCCTTTAGTGATTCTGCAACACCCGCAGGCACTGAAGCATCCACACTGCCCATGTCCTGCTAAGCTAACGGCCCTAAGGAGATGTGGGGAACTACCAACTCTACATAGATAGGGGAGGACGTCTGACCAGTGAAGAGCGCCGGTCTCCACGCATCTAACAAACGGTGGGACCAGTTTCCTCAAAGTTACAAGCGTGATAACCCCTTGTCTGGCAGGAACAGTTAGTTTGCAACTTCGAATTCCATACGGTACGTGGTTGTATAACTAGTAGGGGTCTGCCTAACCCCAGCCTGGTTTTCCTCTTTGGTCAAGAAGTCGGAGCCCTCCAACGATATGGGTAGAAACACAGAGAGCAAGGCTGGGGAGTTGCAGAGTAGGAGGAATAAGACGAAGAAGAAGAGAAAGGCTGGTGAAGCAGCTGAAGTGACAGCAGAGGACACGCCCAGAGAAATAGACGGCAGCATCCTCATCATAAATACGCAGCAGCAGGAGGAGCATACGCACCCAGACCATGCTCTTCCGATCCTTCCTCGCGAGATCGTGGACGACATCCTTTCTCGCCTTAGGCCGAGGCCACTGCTGAGGTTCAGGTCGGCCTGCAAGTCCTGGCACGCCCTGATCGACGGCCACGACTTCACCTTCCGCCTCCACCTCCCTCGCTCCAGGACGACGTCTCCCACCCGCTTCATCTTTGAAGAGAAAAACATGTTCTTCTATTTCCACTACAAGGCCTCCTGGGATATTGTAGAGGAGATACACATCCCTTTGCCCACCTTCAAAAAGGGGGGATACATCAGGTTAGAAACCTCCCGCAACGGCTTGCTCTGTTTCGTGAAACAAAACGCAAAGAACAATACGCTCTGCTTCTACGTCGTCAATCCTGCCACCAGGGAAACCATCTGCTTTCCTCGCCTGCCCTGCCGTGCTCACATGATCCACTTCTGCCAGCTCCTTTGGGACCCTGCAGGCCGCAGAGGAGGAGGAGGAGAGCGAGAGGGAGACGGAGATGGAGTGCATAAGTTGCTTTTCATCTACACGAACGACTGGACCACCCACTCTCTCATATTCACGCTCGGGATCGACGACTCATGGAGAACCCTTGCGAATCCTTACAGTTACTGCAGGACGAGTTGGCAGCACATGATGGAGCTTCCCTGTGTCAATGGAGCCATCCACTATATATACGACGATTGCCCGAATCATGATCTCAGGAGAAGCAACTGTGCACCGACGCGCTTCGTGGTTGCCTTTCACGTAACTGACGAACGATTCAGAGCTATAGAATTTCCCCCTGGTTGTTGCTTCCCCGATAAGGGCTGCGAGAGCAGCCATTCTCCACACGTTTTGGAGCTCAGAGGGCTTCTTTCCTTGCTCCACCTCAATGGCTCCAAGTCCCTCATCGAAACGTGGTTGTTGAAGGATTATTCCAAGGTGGTGTGGATCAAAGATCATGCCATCAGCCTTGATTTCATATATAAGGAACTTGGTATCGATGTCAATTATTGTGAACCGTCGTACGATTTTCACACCATCTATCCCATTGTCAAGGTCAGTGACGATGAGATTATAATGAAGATGAGCATTTGCTTAACAAGATTTTCCGGCCTCAGTGTCTTTTTTCTTTCCTATAATCCCAAACTGAGAACGATTCGAAGGGTAAAGTTGCTACCGGAAGCAAAAGATTACCTGGGATATGCCGTCTGTTGTGCTTACGTGGAGAGCTTGGCTTCTATTTAAACACCAATGGACGTGCATGGGAGCAAAACGGTACATCTTTTTCTCTTACTAGCAACATGCAATATAAAACCTGTAGGTTTTGGAACTGAGCACAAAAAGACCCAGTTTCTAGGCTCCTATTGGACTAAGCTCAAGTTAATTAATGCTTCAGGCTTAGACTGAGTTTGGCATAAATGAGGGACTCATCCTTAATCCCTCATATGATGGATTTGCAGGGTTATAATATAGATTGCTTCATTGTTCTGCATATAAACTAGCTAGTTGTTCATTCTGTATATTCCTTTTTGTTGATAATAACTATGGAAGAAACAAGTCTAAAGAGATAAACAAATAATGGCACTCAAAAAGAAATAAAAGAGGTCTATCATAGTGTGGGTTTAGGATCATGGTCACAGAATATATACCACAAAATTTTCCTTCAACTTTTCTTTATCAAGTATTTGCTGTGAACTACTAATTAGTTCGTTTTCAATCTACTTCATCTGAAATAAATTCTTGTCTGAACTGGCTTCCAGATCTTCATCTTCTGGTGTTTTGGTTATTTGCGTCAATGCCTTTTTCTGCATTTTTAGTTAGAATTGATTTCTAGAGTGTCTTTCAAATTTTTTTTTTTTAAATTGTTTTCGATTGACCTATTCAAGCAGATTCGGTTCAATTTGATTCAGACCAATTCGGGCTTTTATGTGAATTGTTGATATGCTTCAAAGCCCGATTCTGACAACATTGGCCCTGATTTTCTTTAAATGAAATTGATTGTCTTAGGCATGTCTGTAGAATTTTGGAACCCATCTATCAAGATTCCTTGAAATTGATATGCGTCAAATCTAGTGATTGGACTGACTACCTTTCAAGATAGTTTGTTAGCCTCTCTCAGTTATCAGTTGACCTAGCTTCATCTATTTTGAATTTGCTTCCTGTATTATTTGTGACCATTATATATGTTTATCATGCAGGATTTTATTACCGACAGCTCCTGCAGCAACACCTTCTCATATAGTTGCAACTTAATTTTTTACCAAGACTGTATTGGTTGGAGATCCATTGCCATATGATTTTTATTAAGATTCTTTTCTAATTAACTTTGCAATTTTTTGAATATAGAGGGAGGGTTTCCATTTTAAAACTGACTATATTTTTTAAAGTGAAGTGAGAATTAAGCAAGGAAGCGGAGGAGATGAATATGGAGTAGTAGTAGGTTTTAAGAGAATCCGTGAAGAATTCAATTGATTGAGATAGAATAGGAAGCGACCCTCAACCCTAAAAAGTATGCCCTTCTAGCAGGCACCTCTAGGGTTTGCTCAGTTTTGGGTCTTGCAATTCATAACTCTAATCAAGTGGTTAATAAGTCCTAGTTTCCTTGCTTAAGTCGATGATTTGATTCCAATCCACATCCCAAGTTTCTCATCCACAATTAGAGTTTTTTTTTTTAATTGGAGAAACCACCTCAGGATCATAAACCTAGTCGCGCTGGCTCTACCTGCCGTACTTATGATCGCCGTGGCTTACACCCTCGCACCTCGGGAATCGCCACAATTAGAGTTTTCATCTAGTCTATTAAAACATTAAAAGAAAACTAAAATTTAATGTGGGCATGGTACACTAAAAGGCAAACATCCCCCACAAATTAGGTTTTATTAGGATAATTAGCTAAAAATAAAGGTTTTGATTATGGTGTTAAAAGAAAATCAACTGTCTAAATTTTTACAACAACAACAACAACAACTACGCCTTCATCCCAAAACAATTGGGGTCAGCGATATGGACCAAAAAAGAAATTCATTTTGGGTCTTCCACATGAATCCTTTTCCTCCAATCATTTCTATCCAACGCCATGTCCTCGGTGAGGTTCAAAGCATTCATATCCTTTCCTATCATCTCCATCCAAGTCTTCCTAGGCCTACCCCGACCTCTTTTAACTAATATATTTTCCCATTTCTCCAACCTTCTAACTGGAGCATCATTAGATTCAATAGCTAAATTTTTATTGAATTTAAATTTAGAATAGCTAAATGATGTGCCATAACATATTAGATTCAATAGATATTTCTTTAATTAAGGAACTCTTTGTATTTATTTTAAATGTACATTGACTTTTGAGGTCGTTTTAAAATTTCCTATTAAGCAACACCTGCATCAACTTTTGATACATGTGCTTGTGCCGACCTGGATGGCCGATTCAGCCTGTTGTGGGCAAATCGATTTGACTAAGACAGGATTGGGTGTAACCTTCTAAAGGGTAATATGGTAAGTTTAGTACGAGAGAAAAAGAAATAAATCTTACTCTGAACAAATTGCAGTATTTAATGTTTAATCTGCTTTTGGAATTTAAATAAAGTAAACGGCAAGTTTCTTACACGGGAAATTTTCCTTTCCAATTGGTAAAAAGAAAGCTTCAGGTGGAATGTTAAGCTCCGATGTCATGACTAAGAACCCTTGTCGGGCCCCCACCATAGTGACAAATATCGCGAGATTTATGAAAATCTCGCGATAATATCATGAGAAATTGCCTGAAAGTTTAAAACAGCAATTTCTCTCAAGATTTTCAAAATATCGTGAGATTTATGAAAAAACATAAATATCATGATTTAAATGTGAATATTTACGTTTTAAATGGATATTTATCATGAAAAAAATGTATTTTTATTTTTAAATAATTTTTATTAATATTTTCTTATAAAAAATAAAATTTATTTTTTTATTGCTGAAAAAAATGCAAGATTTTTGAAAAAATTTCAATTTCTCTTGAGTTTTTGAAAAACGAAAAATTGCTTTGTCACTATGGCCCCCACGACCACTCGGCCCACCTCTGAAAGCTAAGACATACCCTTGCACCAGTAGAGTTTGATCCGGTGCTTTCATCTTAGCATCCTCACTACAAGGGGATCAACGTGTCAGGACCCGACCCGTACCAAACCCTATAGGGTCCGGATATGGATATGGTGATAAATAAGAAGACCCAATTAGCCCGAATAATACATGAATCCGGGTATAGTTTATGAAATTTTATACCAGACTAGAGCTCGATGAGTTCCGATCAAGATCCGCAATTTTTCAATGTAAAAATGATAAAAGTATTATTTTACTGGGTATGGCCTGGGTCTAGATCGTGTAGTTCTTATTGGTTCCGGGTATGATTTCTCTTATGATGGGTTTGATTAGACCCTGCTCTAGATCTGATACCGTACTCGAAAATCAGGGCCAGGTATGGTACCACCTGGGTCCAAACCAAACCCGACCTATTTTCACCCCTACTCACAACCACCCCGATGGCCACATGAATGACCCCGGCTGCGCTGACATGATGCGCCTGCCAGCTCCTTTGGGAACCTCGTAGAGGAGGAGAGGGAGAGGAAGTATAAAAGGTACTTTCATCTACACGAACGAGGAGACAATTCACTCTCTCATATTCATGCTCTGGCTCGATGTCTCATGGAGAACCCTGGCAAACCCTAACAGTTACTGGACAGGCTGGTCGCACATGATGGAGCTTCCATGTCTCGATGGAGCCATCTACTATATATATATATATATATATATATATATATATATATATATATATATATATATTATCGCATGTGCACCGATGTGCTTCGCCACTGCCTTCATGTGATCGGCGGCGAGCGATTTCGAGTTATGGAATTTGAAAATGGATCTCATCATTTGAAATAGGATGGGTTTCGTCATACATTCAATCTGACCATTGATTGGATGGCTAGGATTTAATGTATGATGAAACTCATCCTATTTCAAATGATGAGATCCCTGTTCATGAAAATCCCGCCTGGTTGTTGCTCCTCTGAATCTCTGATAATTGTTCTGTCAGAGCAATGACTAGAGCCATTATTCACAAGTGGTGAAGCTTAGAGGGCTTGGTCTACCTCAATGGCTCCAAGACGGGCATCGAAACATGGTTGTTGACGGATTATTCCAATGTGGTGTGGATCAAAGATCATGCCATCAGCCTTGATTTCATATATAAGGAACTTCACATCGAACATAAATTGTCGAGTGATTTTCACACCATCCTTCCCATTGTCAAGGTCAGTGACGAAGAGATCATAATGAACACTACATGAAAACATGTCATTGCCTCCCTTATATATGATTTATGGTAGTTAATAATATAAACAATAATAAATATTATCACCCAATGGGACATTTTTTTACGGTTGTTTATAATAATATTTTCGATAATATTTATATATCATTGTTTTAAAAAAAATAAATTTGCCGATAAATATCATCAACTTTATTTAACATAAACGATAATATTTATCATTGGTTTTAGATTAAACATGATCATAATTAACATTGGTGATAGTAATTAAATTTGATGATAAATATCATCGACTTTTATTTAACATTAGTGACGATATTTATAGTTGGTTCTTTATTAAAGGTGATGATAATTATCTTCATAATGATATTGAAAATCATATATGTTGAAATAGCTGCCGACAAATATCAGTCGGCTATGTTAGTTGAAACCGACGGTAAATATCATTGGCTTTATTATTTTAAGCCGACAATAAATATAGTTTGTTATATATTAAAGTTGACAATAATTATCATAGTATAAATATTAAAAAAGCATATGTTTGAATAGCCGACCATAAATATCATCAGTTATGTTAAAAAAATGACGATATATATAGTCGCCATTGACTGTTTTTTTTTTAATAGCCGATGACAAATATCGTTGGCAAAAGTTCCTTTTTTAAAATATATATTTTTACTGGTGCAGTTTTTGTGCTAGTAAAAACATTATTATTTTTTAAATATATTTTTACTACCTAGATAAGATTCCATATATGCACCAAAAATCCATACTACAATCAAAGGGAACTAAAGTGCAACAAAATCTAACATTTCAGAAGAATATCCAAGAGTTATTTTTATTTATAATGCCATTAGCGTGTTGGTATGTCACTATCCACAGATAGCCAATACATAGAATAGGCATGTGTAAGTAGCACCATTACCCCTTCATGCGTATGAGATTCAGAAAAGCAATACAAAGTGCTTGAAATTGATAATTACTGTGTACCTGATGTAATATAAGGGTATGTTTGATGCACTGTTCTCAGTGTTATTCGGACGAAAATTACTCTAAAAATGGCGATTTTCAACAAACATTGGACGCAGCGGACGACGTTCTGCACGTCCGCCGCGTTCTTATATGCATGTTATTTTCGTTCCACCCTCCCCCCTGTTACAAAAATAACAGGAACGAAAAGAACGAAATTTTCTCGATGGGCGTGTCGAATAGTCTCGCACGCCCGACACTCTCTCTCGGAGCTCTCTCCCTCTTCTGTGTAGCGGCCAGAGGGGCAACGGTGGAGGGCGGCAGTGATGTTTTGGGCGGATATCGGTCGGCCCCGGTGATGGTGCCGATCGCCGATTCGTCCAGCACCGCTCTCTGCCATCCCACTGCTCGCAGGCCGGCCCTCCGCCGATTGTCGAGAGATCCACTGTGGAGCCCCAATCGCCCTCCCCGATCCCGCCTGCCACCGACACCCTCCCCCACTGGAAACCCTGGGGCAGAAGATCGAAAAGTCCGTCCGACGGCCCGACGCCACTTCCAAAGCTAGGGTTTACGCTTGAGACACCCCTTTTGGAAAGGGGTTGCTATTGTCTTGGCTATTGCTGTTCGAGAATCCTCCCCTGTGTCGAAGCCAATGAGAAAGCATTGGAAGCTGGAAGGAGACACCTTCTCCCTCTCTCTCCTTGGTGCCTTGTGTGGTCGCGGCATCCTTCATGGATGCCACCGTTAGGAAGACGACCAAACATGTTCCCTGTTGAACCGTCTGAGTGTTGTGTTGGTGCTGTCGAAGTAGGCTAACTATTGGGCGAACACTGACCAACGTTGTAACACCAGAGCTAAGAACATTTCTCCCTTTTCCTATGCTTCTGGAAATTTAATTACGTGTGACTGATTTTGTTTTTTGGATAACTTTTGTGTTTGTTCTTTGTTTAGACGTTTAATTAGGATCTATTGTTTTGGACATATGTTCTTATTTCGTATTGAACTTGATTAAGCATTGAATCTGATATATATTTGTTGTTGTTAAGAAACCCCCTTTTCTGATTTTTTATGGTTTTGCTGTTCACAAATGTATAGCTGAATGAACCAATTGCGTATTCTGTTTGGGTTGAATCAACCCATTTATTTTATGCATGAAATTCAGCTTCTTAGCAATTCCTGTCTAGGAAAGAACTACATTCAGTTTTGATTTGTATTGCTGAGGCATATGCTAATAAACTGAATTTTTTGATGATTTAAATATGAAATTTTGGCTTGCTCAATGTTCTTTAAGAAGGATAGAGGTGGACTATGGGATGCTCAGAATACTATAATTCACCAATAGGCATGATAGGTGATACAACGAACCCTTTGTTTTTAAGGGTGTAACAACTAACAAGTATCAATTTGCATCGGATACTATGTACATGAAATTGATTTGCCTCAAATTACATCTCCATGTCAGTCGAGCATCAGTTCCTTCTGTGAATCAGCTTTTCTACTTTGTTTTCTTCTACAAGTGTTAAGTTTTATCAAGCACGCCAAATACCGTTGTTGTTCATATATTTTATGGCCTTGCTATGATTCTTTTTGTTACTTTTTTTTTACTTAGCATTTTCTCATATCTCTCTGGTTAATCTTGTGGATGCAGATAAAGAGGGAGATAAAGATTTTGCAGAACCTTTGTGGTATATTGTTAGAGTTCATCACTCAAAGAACCCCAGTCTAATATTTGAATATGTCAACAATGCTGACTTCAAAGTTCTTTATCCAACATTATCTGACTATGATACACGATATTGTATTTTTGAGCTGTTGAAGGCAAGTCTATGTTTTTCCGTATATTTGTTGCAGTGTTTATGAGAAAATGTCAATTGATAATTTCTTTTTTTGTTCCTGTGCTTCGCATGGGGATATTCTTCAAAAAATGCACGTTCCTTTGATCATGACAATCAAGTTTTGAGTTACTGCAATTCAGCCACTGAATAAACACCACGCGTACATCTGTTTTTCATAAAGCTCTGCAATCGTTCTTGGTGACGACACTACGATCCAGATGAAGTATCCTCTTGTGTATCTACCTTATGTAGATTAACATTTGCCAAATTTTTGAACAAGTTTTTACCTTTTCAACGAGCAGGAGCCTCAGTGTCAATATGAATGTGCCTGCAATGATCATGTCTGCTTCAAATGCATTTGCAGGTTACTTCACTCCTTACCAGTCAAGGTGACTTGGAAAACGCGATACCAAGAGAACTTAATGCTTGCTTATTTGTCTCAAATTTTGAAAGTATCTCATATTCACTTAGCTTAATCTGCTGCAGCTTTTGATTAGAGAGCTCATTGAACAGTTCTAAGGTTAGAGTTAAGGTTCTGGTTTGTGCGACATGTTGATAGTTCTCTAGAAATAAAAAGTTTACTTGTTCATTATCAATTGTTAAAATGTACCAAGCTTTTGATAGAGATAATTTTCATTTGACTGATTTTCAGCTTATCTGATGATTAATAAAACTTATTATTTCTAGCCTTGGGGGGCAAAAGGTTCAATTTGAGATTCATATTCGAGGCAAAAATATATATTTAGGGCAAATATCCAATTCGAAAACCATATTCGAGGCAAAAATCCATATGTGGGGCAAAATTCTAATTCAAGATCCATATTCGGGGCAAAAATTCAATTTGAGATCCCTATTTGGAGCAAAAATCCCATTCAAGATCCATATTTTGGGGCAAAAATTCAATTTTAAATCCATATTCAGTGCAAAAATTTATGATTTTAGATATAATTTCATAATTGGATACATATCTCGGCAAAAAATCATAATAAACTTGTTAAAACATGTAAAATAGTGGACGGATCGGGTCATACAATCCAAAATGAAGTAATTCGACCCATTATCCATGACTGTCCAAGTTGTTCGCATATCGTCATCAAACAACGGACATTTGAAACAGAGCATTTGAGTACAGTCCAAACAAACGTTGGACTTGGAACAATTGTTACAGAACGAACAGAACCAATGTTATGTTCTGTTCTTTTTGTTCATTTCGTCCAACCCTGAACAATCCTTCAAACATACCCAAATGACTGGCCATCAACATCAGTTGTTATCCCCAGCAATATCTGAAAAGATCCTGCATTTAAGTGTCAAATTTTTTAAACTGCAGGATGTTCTTCCGGTAATTAAGAAATGAATAGACCATATATAACAGTGTAACAAAGTGAAACTGTGTAACCTTACAAATTAGAATGAGTTAAAGCACATGCAAGTTTCTGCTGGACAATCTACTACCATTACCAGTTTATACCAGTTTGTGCTTAACATAACCAGATGAAGTTAAATCTTTCAGGTTACAGCTTAGCAGAGAATAATGCAAGAGCAACAGCTCCATTTGACTCATAGGACCAGCAGGCCATTTAAAACAGATCTATCGACTTACTAATTAGTTGATCATCAAATCCGCACCCACATAAGTTGACAAGGAGATGAATGAAGGCTATGTCAACGTGTGCATGAAAGCAACACAAGTCTTGCTATTTGATCTTATTTTATTGGCATCCACAATACAAGTGAATGAATTTTACCCCAAGTTCATGTCTTATGGAATCTCATCGACATGTATTCTGGTTTCACACACCTACTTCTTATCTGAAGCCATCCAACAGGAAGAGGAAGTTGGGGTTCCAAAAGGAAAAGGGGGTTAAAATACCTCATCCTACCCCCACCCCTCAACCCAACAGATGCATGCACTCGAAAAAAATAGAAGAAAAAAAAACTCACTCAATTTCCTAACTGACCTCATTCAGCTCTCTTTGTCTGAGAACATTGTTATTGTTCTATGAAGGCTTAGCTCCTCTCTTAAGAGTTGTAAGTTTCACCACACAAAAACCACAGTCAATTATATACAGTAAACAATGTGTGTTTTCCCCAGTTGGATTGTACCTTTTACCACATTTTCATAATTTATGCTATTACAATGGCTTGATTTGGTTCATACATGCAAGTCATAACTCAAATATAATGGTGAAGTCAATAAGGCTCATTCTAAAAATTGTCTACTCAATATGGAATAAATTCATTCATACAAACCAAATTATGATAAACTTACACTGAAGATTCCAAAAGGCATAATGGATATTACACCTATCTCTGGAAAACAACTTAGGACTTCAAATGAATATTTTGTTTGATGAAGAATGAAATCTAAAACTAAAATGCAATTATGAAGTGCAGTGGATTTAGGCTATAGAGCTTACTTCAATCTCATTCATCAGTTTCATTGCTTCAATGATGCATTGAACCTGTCCTTTCTTAACCTTATCTCCAACCTACAGAAAACAAATACCTCCATAATCACAGATAAAGTTACACGCAAACATAAACAAACTTATAAAAAGAAGTCAGATGAAGCCACCTTCAGAAATGGTGGCTCCCCAGGTCCTGGGCTAGGGTAAAATGTTCCAGCCATTGGGCATTTCAGTGGTGGATGAGATGAGTGGCTTGACTTGGCAGCAAGAGGTGGAAGGGCAGGTGCTGAGGGGACAGGAGCTGGGGCAGCCACCGGTACAGGAGGTAACTGCAATGGAGCCACAGACTGCGAGGATGGTGGCTGCATCATAACCACTGGAGCTGGAGATGGTGGCTGAGGCAAAGCTTGCTTTTTTCTGATAATAAGCTCAGTCAAGTTGCTTCAACTGCAGCTCCACAATATCTCTGGAGTCAACCAGCCTAAAAACATGGCATTGCCTCCTTAGTTGAGTTTTCAACCATCCTAGAGATTCTTCGGAAGTAAAGGAAGAAAAAATAGAAAATACAGATGCTTGTACTTTATTAAAAAATTCACATATAATATCAAAAGAAGTGATTGACATAAAACATCAAAAAAGTGCAGTGTTGCTCTTAGTTCATCTTCCTCCCCATCAACAATCTAACAGTAGGGGAAGATGATTACCGCAAGAAGAGGATTTTGGAGCCACATCGTCTTTTTTTCTTTCCTATGATCCCAAACTGAAAACGATTCACAGGAGGGTACATCTTCTGTTAATAGGATTATGCAGTACAAAATTAACCTGTAGGCTTTGCAACTGAGCAGAAAATTCCCACTTTCTATGTTTGTATGGACTAAGCTCAAGTTATAATGTAGATTGGTTCAATATTGTTCAGTATATAAACTTCTAGCTGTTCATCCTGTATATTCCTTTTTGTTGATAATAACTATGGAAGAAACAAGTCTAAAGCGACTACAAATAATAGTACTGAGAAGAAATAATAATTCCGTTTCGATTCGATTTAATGATCAGACAGATTCGGGGTTCGTTTGCAAATCGATTCGGTTCAAAACCCAATTGCAAATAATAATTCCACCCCAACCGGTCAGCTTGGTTCCTGGTGGGTCTGGGCTGACCCAACTGAACCAGGTCTGCACCGGCCTGCTGGTTCAGAGCTGACCAGTCTGTGGCATGGTCCAAACCTGGTCTGGACTGTAACTGGGTCCGGACTGGGTCTGTCCAGCCAAATACATTTTTTTTGTTCTTTCATTCAATAAGACATGTATCGTGGTGGTATTTGACACTTGAGAATAATTTGGTGTGTCAAACTTTGAAAAGAGTTAAGTCTCAAGAATTTAAGAAAAATAGCAAGATTATGCTATATATATATATATGCAATTTTCCTTTTTGAAATAAAACCTTGTTTCACTATTATGTGAAACCAATTTTTCTTTCTTTCTTTGTAAGCTTATTCCTAAAAATTCAAATATGACATATGAGATACCTTAGGATTATGGATGGGTTTGCAAAATAGCTATTAATTGAGGTGTTTTATGATTTTTACCCATAAGTCATTTTGAACAATATGATCTAACCATGAAGATTGTTTTTTTCTCTTTGTGAAATACACCTCTTAATTGTGACTCTCTCATGTTCACACGTGAGGATTTCATAAGTATGTGTTAAAAGAAAGAAACATATTACTTCAAGAATGATAAATAACTCAATCATAAAAATGTAAATCACTATTTTTTATTGAAACATGGTTTTGAAGTCATGAAACACCATTAGAGTTGGTGAACATTATTTTCTATTATGGTTTTTGTCAAAATCGTGTGAGTCAAGAGAGTATATACATAAGTGCAAGATCATGGTTCAAACCATGAGAATTCCTTCTCTATAGATAGAGAGAGAAGAGTTTTAACAAAATCAAAATGCATAAAATGTAAATCAACTTACCTTTCTTGAAAGAAGCTTGAACCGATTCACTTCCTTGATGTTCAACCTATAAGTAGTTTAGGATAGAGTTCCTCAAGGGCACCCTACACTACACTCAAATGAAAGAAGATAGAAAAACCCTAAAATCATGGGAGAGGCAGAGAGAGAAAGATCTTGGATGCCTCTCTTCTTCTTTTTGAGTGGTATTTATAAGCAAAAACTCATGATTATAATGAGATGTGTGATTTATATCACATGTGAGAAGATGGAGGGTTGAGATTGGTGTAACCCTCTTCTCAAAAATAAATTCTCAAATATGACCCTTGACTTTCATAATCATGTGAAGACTTTTACCAATTTGGAAATCTACAAAAATGTTATGGTTTCTAGCCTTTCCACTTTTGTTTTTCCTAAAATTTGTAGAGATTCTATTTTGGGATCCTTGTAGAATTTTATTGGCTATAAGTACTAAAGTAGTAACTAGGCCAAAATCGCCCCCTGGTTAACTTCTAGTTGGTTTCATTCCAACTATTTCTATCTACTTAGTTACCTTTTTGACATATTTTATTATTTTTTAGTTTCACTATTTATTGATATTACTTTTAAGAACTTCAATTTATGAAATTTTCATATTGGTCCTTATTTTATTTTTATAAATTCTAATTCATAAAATTTTTACTTTGGATATCTTAGTTGGATCCAGTCCAAATCCAAATTAGATCCAAAATCTACAATAACACTTTAGATTTTTTCTTAATTTAAATTCATAGTTTATGAAATAATTAAAAAATATTTTTACACTTAAGGTTAATTAGATATAGTTTCTAATTAATTATAATTAATTAATAGTTAAACACTAGTTTAATTATTTTGGCAAATTAATACTTTAATTTCTAGTTCTAAAAACATGAATAATCTTAATTAGCTAAGATAAACATTAAATTAATATTTTCATAACCTAGATTTTTCACATTAAAATTCTTCTTTATTTTGATTGAAATATCAAAAAAAATGTGGGTCTTACATTTATAGCCCCTCACCTCCTTTCTCCTAATTGAATTGGGCTCTCTCCCTCCCAAAACCGTGTGGGTGGGGGAGAGAGTCCCATATATTTCAATTTTTTTTTGTTTATCTCATTTTTAGCTTCTTTTCTTATTTAATAATCTTACTTGTTTTAAAACTCTTAAAATTTTGACTTTTCTTAATTGCCTAACCAACTAACTTAGTTAAACAAAAGGGCTAGAGAGGTGGGGACGTCCCACCCTCTTTCCATATTTAATTAATTAATTAGTTCCAAATGGGTGCCACCTAGGGTTGTCCCACCCTATGAATCTGATCTATTTGAGATTGGATAAAATGACCAAATTAAGTTCAGTCCAAACTTCTTAATTAAGAGTCCAAACCCACAAAGTTAATCAAAACTCACATTAGATCCAATTAATAAGGTCTAGATCCATATCCAATATATCTAAAATTCATTATTAAAATATTTAGAATTTGATTTTAAATTAAATTTAAACTTTGCACACATAAATTAGACATAAAATGCATCTTTATTTATTTTAATATTAGGGAAAGATTGTAAGTGTTATATAATGTGTATATAGAGAATGAACATGTGTTTGCAATTGGTGACTTTTTGCACCAGAAAAAAATTTTGCACGTACCTTGCGAAATTTCTTTCTGATTTAAAAAGAATAAACAAAAATTCTCATGTACCTTAAAAAATTCTTTTTTGATTTAAAAAAAATGAAGAAAAGTTTGCGTGTACCTTGTTGGAGGTGATCATTCTTTTGTTGGAAATTCACAGATACCTTGTGAAATCCAACCATGATTGGGTTACAATATTATTTATTGCATGGATGAATGGCATGAAATCCAACCATGATTGGGTTATAATGTCGTTCATTGTATGGATGAATAACATTAGAGTGACCCCTAAAAATAATCCATCAGTACCCTTGACCTTAACTGGTACATGGCTGACAAACAATAAAATTAAATTAAAAAGCCCTAACCAACTACAAAAACACAAAAAAGATAGTCATTGACGCATTGATTCATTATATATACAATTCATTCTCATAAACAAATCAATCACCTATTACAAATAGGTAAATACATAATACCTTGTCTACATTCATAGTTAATACATAGTATCATGTTCACATTAATAATCTAAAATATGCATAGACACCCACAAGGTTCTTATTATATAGACAATCATCAACAAACAATACCCATGATTGCCTAGAGCTTTTGTAATCTCTCATCGCTATCTAGCACCTCATTGTCTGATGTTATCTCTACATCATCAAGCGTAAGGGCATCCTCCGACTTAGACTCTTTATCAGCTTTTATTGTCCTAAGTTCAACCATCTTTTAGTTTCACTCCTTGTGAACGATCTTCCTTTCACGTTTATAGACCTTTATCAATCGATGCCTAACTGCAGTTACATTAGCCTGAAAAACTATCACTCGGTAAACGTGCGATAAATATCATAGAGAAAACAAAATAAAACATGAGCATAGTATACCTATGTGAAATTTAATGGTTCGCCTAATCTTAAGTATTGCATATACAAAAGGATATATATTCCACAACCATAAATGTTACATTCATATACCAAGTGAACAAACATATACAAAAGAATTATCAAACATGTATAAAAGTAATTACCACTTTGATTGCACTTTGATTGCTTAGGCAATACATCCATTAAAAAAATGAACATGTGACACAACATTAAATCGAATGAGTACTTGAATAAAAGAAGCACAATATCAAATAGGTAATAGCATTACATACCATATCTACAGTGTTACTATTAGCAAGTTCTGTATTCCTCATCGAATTGTACAACCTTAACTCATTTGCTTCCATATTTATTTTTTAAAGAACCCAATGATAATTGCCTCAGTTGACAAGAATCAAGATCTAGAACATAAATCACTTTTAAGGTAGTTGTGTAGTTCAAATTTTATACTATGTAAGTGTATACCTTGTCACATTTATAGAATGGATACGACACACAGTCAAGATCTAAGTATGCACGTGCCCTGCCTCAATATAGGATATTCTCGAGCATTTATTGTGAATTTTAATGTTTACTTATTAGTTTTTATTAGAATGAAGAAAAAAAGGTAAACATTGCTTTATAGGCTCATAGAGAAGTATGAGGTTATGTAAATGGTCTTCGACAGATCGCGTCCTACGAAATTACTAAGTCTAAGTGTGAATCTTTCTAGGTGTTGCATCAAATAGGCAAATACACACATCTTATTTTAAAAAAAATCCATATATGATTAAAACAAACAAACACACCCAAAAAAACTTATAATATACTTCATTGACCAAAAAAGTTTCTTCAAAAAATAGTAGCACTTCACTATATTTTGGCTTCATCGAATCCTCTTCAGTCTCAACTACCACAATTGTGTCAGGTGACTGGTCATTTACTCCTTTGCTTGCACTGCATTTAGACATCGCGAGCTACCTATGATTTAAATAGTAGACATTATACTTTGCAGACAATAGAAAAATGAAACATTTAATTAAAAAAATATTATATAAACTATAAAGGTTTTCTCGGGTAACCAATATTTGAAAAATAAAATTCAATAAATGCATTCGGCAGATAAAAAGTTCAACCTTTCCATGAAAATTTGTAAAATGAACAACAAAATAAACTTATATACAACTAGCTTTGTGTGAAAGCAAAAAGTAAGTTGATCAAATACATATATTCTAATGGACTTTGTATTTCATTAGGCACATAAATATTAAGATCATTTTTCTCTTTGCTAGAGAGAAGTCAATTCTCCCATGAACTTTGTATTCCATTATATAATCACAATTTGATCAAATGCATGTGTTCTAATGACTAGAAGACTTACATGTTCTTTAGAAATGATGTACTAACTGAAGAAAGGATCACATAATCATGCAATATTTCATTCATAAGAAAGTTTCATGGTCAAACCTTAAACAATAAATCGGATGATAAATATTACATGTTTATATAGAGTAATATCTATAATAGTGAAACATACATAATAAGTCAACAATAATGACCAAACAAAATGAAGAGGAAACTATGTTGTAAAGGAAAAAAATAACAAAATATTAGATATATTGTATGGAACTCACCTTAATAGCTAACTGGAGATGTGAAGGAGAAGGATACCACAAACTTACATAAGGTGAAGCGAACAACTTTCAAGGGAATCACCAAAAGGGTTGAGGTTTTATAGGGAAGAGGAGGAGGATTGGGGTTACCACTCTTTTCATATACAAGCAAGAAAAAAATGAAAAACTTAAACGTGCATTTATATGTGATGGAATTCTCAATATAGGTGCGATGTAAATAAGAAATTTTGCAAAATCTAACTTTCACAATTTTTTGGAATTTCACAATACTTCATGTGATACTTGTCCGCAATTTTGCAATTATTGAACTTCCACAAAATTTATGATTTTTGCAAGTGATTGTGCGAAACACATCACGAGTTTCACAAATTCTTTTTAAAATTTTGCAATCTTTTTTGAAAATTCACAACCTCATGTGATTTTGTTAAAGAGTTCCATGGGTGTATTATTTTACTGTTATGACATACGAAAATTGAAAATTCACACATACAAGAGGTAAAAGCATTTTAAAAAATTATAAACCTACAGAATTGGCCATTTGGTGAATTTTGTAACTTGCAGGGCATTTTTGAAAACACATCATTTTGTCGTACAATACGATCATTTTTTAAATTTAAATAGTATTGCAACACTATGAAGTCATGCATATGGTGTAGGGGATAAGAAGACATGTTGCAACCTATTGCCTCAAGTACCCCATGCGAGTCAATCTCCAAGAATGCTCTAGCTATCCATGAACAACCCAATATATCTACAAACC